>NW_028115125.1:0-54944 GCF_964273445.1 Streptopelia decaocto
TTGAAATTTTTTCAAAGTCCCTTAAAAATTTTCCAATTTTTGTCCCAATTCTTCCCATTCCCATTGAAACTTTTCAAATCCCTCTCAAAATTGTTGAAATTCTGTTGAAGCTTTTAAAATTCTCTCTAGAATTTTCAAAATCCATGGCCACATGTTTACAATTTCACGTCAAAAAATGGCTAAAATTCCAGTTGAAATTTTTTCAAAGTCCCTTAAAAATTTTCCAATTTTTGTCCCAATTCTTCCCATTCCCATTGAAACTTTTCAAATCCCTCTCAAAATTGTTGAAATTCTCTTGAAGCTTTTAAAATTCTCTCTAGAATTTTCAAAATCCATGTCCACATGTTTACAATTTCACGTCAAAAAATTGCTAAAATTCCAGTTGAAATTTTTCAAAGTCCCTTAAAAATTTTCCAATTTTTGTCCCAATTCTTCCCATTCCCATTGAAACTTTTCAAATTCCTCTCAAAATTGTTGAAATTCTCTTGAAGCTTTTAAAATTCTCTCTAGAATTTTCAAAATCCATGTCCACATGTTTACAATTTCACGTCAAAAAAATGGCTAAAATTCCAGTTGAAATTTTTTCAAAGTCCCTTAAAATTTTCCAATTTTTGTCCCAATTCTTCCCATTCCCATTGAAACTTTTCAAATCCCTCTCAAAATTGTTGAAATTCTGTTGAAGCTTTTAAAATTCTCCCTAGAATTTTCAAAATCCATGTCCACATGTTTACAATTTCACGTCAAAAAATTGCTAAAGTTCCAGTTGAAATTTTTTCAAAGTCCCTTAAAAATTTTCCAATTTTTGTCCCAATTCTTCCCATTCCCATTGAAACTTTTCAAATTCCTCTCAAAATTGTTGAAATTCTGTTGAAGCTTTTAAAATTCTCTCTAGAATTTTCAAAATCCATGTCCACATGTTTACAATTTCACGTAACAAAATGGCTAAAATTCCAGTTGAAATTTTTCAAAGTCCCTTAAAAATTTTCCAATTTTTGTCCCAATTCTTCCCATTCCCATTGAAACTTTTCAAATCCCTCTCCAAATTGTTGAAATTCTCTTGAAGCTTTTAAAATTCTCTCTAGAATTTTCAAAATCCATGTCCACATGTTTACAATTTCACGTCAAAAAATGGCTAAAATTCCAGTTGAAATTTTTTCAAAGTCCCTTAAAAATTTTCCAATTTTTGTCCCAATTCTTCCCATTCCCATTGAAACTTTTCAAATCCCTCTCAAAATTGTTGAAATTCTCTTGAAGCTTTTAAAATTCTCTCTAGAATTTTCAAAATCCATGGCCACATGTTTACAATTTCACGTCAAAAAATGGCTAAAATTCCAGTTGAAATTTTTTCAAAGTCCCTTAAAAATTTTCCAATTTTTGTCCCAATTCTTCCCATTCCCATTGAAACTTTTCAAATCCCTCTCAAAATTGTTGAAATTCTGTTGAAGCTTTTAAAATTCTCTCTAGAATTTTCAAAATCCATGGCCACATGTTTACAATTTCACGTCAAAAAATGGCTAAAATTCCAGTTGAAATTTTTTCAAAGTCCCTTAAAAATTTTCCAATTTTTGTCCCAATTCTTCCCATTCCCATTGAAACTTTTCAAATCCCTCTCAAATTGTTGAAATTCTCTTGAAGCTTTTAAAATTCTCTCTAGAATTTTCAAAATCCATGTCCACATGTTTACAATTTCACGTCAAAAAATTGCTAAAATTCCAGTTGAAATTTTTTCAAAGTCCCTTAAAAATTTTCCAATTTTTGTCCCAATTCTTCCCATTCCCATTGAAACTTTTCAAATTCCTCTCAAAATTGTTGAAATTCTCTTGAAGCTTTTAAAATTCTCTCTAGAATTTTCAAAATCCATGTCCACATGTTTACAATTTCACGTCAAAAAATGGCTAAAATTCCAGTTGAAATTTTTTCAAAGTCCCTTAAAAATTTTCCAATTTTTGTCCCAATTCTTCCCATTCCCATTGAAACTTTTCAAATCCCTCTCAAAATTGTTGAAATTCTGTTGAAGCTTTTAAAATTCTCCCTAGAATTTTCAAAATCCATGTCCACATGTTTACAATTTCACGTCAAAAAATTGCTAAAGTTCCAGTTGAAATTTTTTCAAAGTCCCTTAAAAATTTTCCAATTTTTGTCCCAATTCTTCCCATTCCCATTGAAACTTTTCAAATTCCTCTCAAAATTGTTGAAATTCTGTTGAAGCTTTTAAATTCTCTCTAGAATTTTCAAAATCCATGTCCACATGTTTACAATTTCACGTAACAAAATGGCTAAAATTCCAGTTGAAATTTTTTCAAAGTCCCTTAAAAATTTTCCAATTTTTGTCCCAATTCTTCCCATTCCCATTGAAACTTTTCAAATCCCTCTCCAAATTGTTGAAATTCTCTTGAAGCTTTTAAAATTCTCTCTAGAATTTTCAAAATCCATGTCCACATGTTTACAATTTCACGTCAAAAAATTGCTAAAATTCCAGTTGAAATTTTTTCAAAGTCCCTTAAAAATTTTCCAATTTTTGTCCCAATTCTTCCCATTCCCATTGAAACTTTTCAAATCCCTCTCCAAATTGTTGAAATTCTCTTGAAGCTTTTAAAATTCTCTCTAGAATTTTCAAAATCCATGTCCACATGTTTACAATTTCACGTCAAAAAATGGCTAAAATTCCAGTTGAAATTTTTTCAAAGTCCCTTAAAAATTTTCCAATTTTTGTCCCAATTCTTCCCATTCCCATTGAAACTTTTCAAATCCCTCTCAAAATTGTTGAAATTATCTTGAAGCTTTTAAAATTCTCTCTAGAATTTTCAAAATCCATGTCCACATGTTTACAATTTCACGTCAAAAAATGGCTAAAATTCCAGTTGAAATTTTTTCAAAGTCCCTTAAAAATTTTCCAATTTTTGTCCCAATTCTTCCCATTCCCATTGAAACTTTTCAAATCCCTCTCCAAATTTGTTGAAATTCTGTTGAAGCTTTTAAAATTCTCTCTAGAATTTTCAAAATCCATGGCCACATGTTTACAATTTCACGTCAAAAATGGCTAAAATTCCAGTTGAAATTTTTTCAAAGTCCCTTAAAAAATTTTCCAATTTTTGTCCCAATTCTTCCCATTCCCATTGAAACTTTTCAAATCCCTCTCAAAATTGTTGAAATTCTCTTGAAGCTTTTAAAATTCTCTCTAGAATTTTCAAAATCCATGTCCACATGTTTACCATTTCACGTAACAAAATGGCTAAAATTCCAGTTGAAATTTTTTCAAAGTCCCTTAAAAATTTTTCCAATTTTTGTCCCAATTCTTCCCATTCCCATTGAAACTTTTCAAATCCCTCTCCAAATTGTTGAAATTCTCTTGAAGCTTTTAAAATTCTCTCTAGAATTTTCAAAATCCATGTCCACATGTTTACAATTTCACGTCAAAAAATGGCTAAAATTCCAGTTGAAATTTTTTCAAAGTCCCTTAAAAATTTTCCAATTTTTGTCCCAATTCTTCCCATTCCCATTGAAACTTTTCAAATCCCTCTCCAAATTGTTGAAATTCTCTTGAAGCTTTTAAAATTCTCTCTAGAATTTTCAAAATCCATGTCCACATGTTTACAATTTCACGTCAAAAAATTGCTAAAATTCCAGTTGAAATTTTTTCAAAGTCCCTTAAAAATTTTCCAATTTTTGTCCCAATTCTTCCCATTCCCATTGAAACTTTTCAAATTCCTCTCAAAATTGTTGATATTCTGTTAAAGCTTTTAAAATTCTCTCTAGAATTTTCAAAATCCATGTCCACATGTTTACAATTTCACGTAACAAAATGGCTAAAATTCCAGTTGAAATTTTTTCAAAGTCCCTTAAAAATGTTCCAATTTTTGTCCCAATTCTTCCCATTCCCATTGAAACTTTTCAAATCCCTCTCAAAATTGTTGAAATTCTGTTGAAGCTTTTAAAAATCTCTCTAGAATTTTCAAAATTTATGTCCACATGTTTACAATTTCACGTCAAAAAATGGCTAAAATTCCAGTTGAAATTTTTTCAAAGTCCCTTAAAAATTTTCCAATTTTTGTCCCAATTCTTCCCATTCCCATTGAAACTTTTCAAATCCCTCTCAAAATTGTTGAAATTCTGTTAAAGCTTTTAAAATTCTCTCTAGAATTTTCAAAATCCATGTCCACATGTTTACAATTTCACGTAACAAAAATGGCTAAAATTCCAGTTGAAATTTTTTCAAAGTCCCTTAAAAATTTTCCAATTTTTGTCCCAATTCTTCCCATTCCCATTGAAACTTTTCAAATCCCTCTCCAAATTGTTGAAATTCTCTTGAAGCTTTTAAAATTCTCTCTAGAATTTTCAAAATCCATGTCCACATGTTTACAATTTCACGTCAAAAAATGGCTAAAATTCCAGTTGAAATTTTTTCAAAGTCCCTTAAAAATTTTCCAATTTTTGTCCCAATTCTTCCCATTCCCATTGAAACTTTTCAAATCCCTCTCAAAATTGTTGAAATTCTGTTGAAGCTTTTAAAATTCTCTCTAGAATTTTCAAAATCCATGTCCACATGTTTACAATTTCACGTCAAAAAATGGCTAAAATTCCAGTTGAAATTTTTTCAAAGTCCCTTAAAAATTTTCCAATTTTTGTCCCAATTCTTCCCATTCCCATTGAAACTTTTCAAATCCCTCTCAAAATTGTTGAAATTATCTTGAAGCTTTTAAAATTCTCTCTAGAATTTTCAAAATCCATGTCCACATGTTTACCATTTCACGTAACAAAATGGCTAAAATTCCAGTTGAAATTTTTTCAAAGTCCCTTAAAAATTTTCCAATTTTTGTCCCAATTCTTCCCATTCCCATTGAAACTTTTCAAATCCCTCTCAAAATTGTTGAAATTCTGTTAAAGCTTTTAAAATTCTCTCTAGAATTTTCAAAATCCATGTCCACATGTTTACAATTTCACGTCAAAAAATGGCTAAAATTCAGTTGAAATTTTTTCCAAGTCCCTTAAAAATTTCCAATTTTTGTCCCAATTCTTCCCATTCCCATTGAAACTTTTCAAATCCCTCTCAAAATTGTTGAAATTCTCTTGAAGCTTTTAAAATTCTCTCTAGAATTTTCAAAATCCATGTCCACATGTTTACAATTTCACGTCAAAAAATGGCTAAAATTCCAGTTGAAATTTTTTCAAAGTCCCTTAAAAATTTTCCAATTTTTGTCCCAATTCTTCCCATTCCCATTGAAACTTTTCAAATCCCTCTCCAAATTGTTGAAATTCTCTTGAAGCTTTTAAAATTCTCTCTAGAATTTTCAAAATCCATGGCCACATGTTTACAATTTCACGTCAAAAAATGGCTAAAATTCCAGTTGAAATTTTTTCAAAGTCCCTTAAAAATTTCCAATTTTTGTCCCAATTCTTCCCATTCCCATTGAAACTTTTCAAATCCCTCTCAAAATTGTTGAAATTCTCTTGAAGCTTTTAAAATTCTCTCTAGAATTTTCAAAATCCATGTCCACATGTTTACAATTTCACGTCAAAAAATTGCTAAAATTCCAGTTGAAATTTTTTCAAAGTCCCTTCAAAATTTTCCAATTTTTGTCCCAATTCTTCCCATTCCCATTGAAACTTTTCAAATCCCTCTCAAAATTGTTGAAATTCTCTTGAAGCTTTTAAAATTCTCTCTAGAATTTTTCAAAATCCATGTCCACATGTTTACAATTTCACGTCAAAAAATGGCTAAATTCCAGTTGAAATTTTTTCAAAGTCCCTTAAAAATTTTCCAATTTTGTCCCAATTCTTCCCATTCCCATTGAAACTTTTCAAATCCCTCTCAAAATTGTTGAAATTCTGTTGAAGCTTTTAAAATTCTCCCTAGAATTTTCAAAATCCATGTCCACATGTTTACAATTTCACGTCAAAAAATTGCTAAAGTTCCAGTTGAAATTTTTTCCAAGTCCCTTCAAAATTTTCCAATTTTTGTCCCAATTCTTCCCATTCCCATTGAAACTTTTCAAATCCCTCTCAAAATTGTTGAAATTCTGTTGAAGCTTTTAAAATTCTCTCTAGAATTTTCAAAATCCATGTCCACATGTTTACAATTTCACGTAACAAAATTGGCTAAAATTCCAGTTGAAATTTTTTCAAAGTCCCTTAAAAATTTTCCAATTTTTGTCCCAATTCTTCCCATTCCCATTGAAACTTTTCAAATCCCTCTCCAAATTGTTGAAATTCTCTTGAAGCTTTTAAAATTCTCTCTAGAATTTTCAAAATCCATGTCCACATGTTTACAATTTCACGTCAAAAAATTGCTAAAATTCCAGTTGAAATTTTTTCAAAGTCCCTTAAAAATTTTCCAATTTTTGTCCCAATTCTTCCCATTCCCATTGAAACTTTTCAAATCCCTCTCAAAATTGTTGAAATTCTCTTGAAGCTTTTAAAATTCTCTCTAGAATTTTCAAAATCCATGTCCACATGTTTACAATTTCACGTCAAAAAATTGCTAAAATTCCAGTTGAAATTTTTTCAAAGTCCCTTAAAAATTTTCCAATTTTTGTCCCAATTCTTCCCATTCCCATTGAAACTTTTCAAATCCCTCTCCAAATTGTTGAAATTCTGTTGAAGCTTTTAAAATTCTCTCTAGAATTTTCAAAATCCATGTCCACATGTTTACAATTTCACGTCAAAAAATGGCTAAAATTCCAGTTGAAATTTTTTCAAAGTCCCTTAAAAATTTTCCAATTTTTGTCCCAATTCTTCCCATTCCCATTGAAACTTTTCAAATCCCTCTCAAAATTGTTGAAATTCTCTTGAAGCTTTTAAAATTCTCTCTAGAATTTTCAAAATCCATGTCCACATGTTTACAATTTCACGTCAAAAAATGGCTAAAATTCCAGTTGAAATTTTTTCAAAGTCCCTTAAAAATTTTCCAATTTTTGTCCCAATTCTTCCCCATTCCCATTGAAACTTTTCAAATTCCTCTCAAAATTGTTGAAATTCTCTTGAAGCTTTTAAATTCTCTCTAGAATTTTCAAAATCCATGTCCACATGTTTACAATTTCACATAAAAAAATTGCTAAAATTCCAGTTGAAATTTTTTCAAAGTCCCTTAAAAATTTTCCAATTTTTGTCCCAATTCTTCCCATTCCCATTGAAACTTTTCAAATCCCTCTCAAAATTGTTGAAATTCTGTTGAACCTTTTAAAATTCTCTCTAGAATTTTCAAAATCCATGTCCACATGTTTACAATTTCACGTCAAAAAATGGCTAAAATTCCAGTTGAAATTTTTTCAAAGTCCCTTAAAAATTTTCCAATTTTTGTCCCAATTCTTCCCATTCCCATTGAAACTTTTCAAATCCCTCTCCAAATTGTTGAAATTCTGTTGAACCTTTTAAAATTCTCTCTAGAATTTTCAAAATCCATGTCCACATGTTTACAATTTCACGTAACAAAATGGCTAAAATTCCAGTTGAAATTTTTTCAAAGTCCCTTAAAAATTTTCCAATTTTTGTCCCAATTCTTCCCATTCCCATTGAAACTTTTCAAATCCCTCTCCAAATTGTTGAAATTCTCTTGAAGCTTTTAAAATTCTCTCTAGAATTTTCAAAATCCATGTCCACATGTTTACAATTTCACGTCAAAAATGGCTAAAATTCCAGTTGAAATTTTTTCAAAGTCCCTTAAAAATTTTCCAATTTTTGTCCCAATTCTTCCCATTCCCATTGAAACTTTTCAAATCCCTCTCAAAATTGTTGAAATTCTGTTGAAGCTTTTAAAATTCTCCCTAGAATTTTCAAAATCCATGTCCACATGTTTACAATTTCACGTCAAAAAATTGCTAAAGTTCCAGTTGAAATTTTTTCCAAGTCCCTTAAAAATTTTCCAATTTTTGTCCCAATTCTTCCCATTCCCATTGAAACTTTTCAAATTCCTCTCAAAATTGTTGAAATTCTGTTGAAGCTTTTAAAATTCTCTCTAGAATTTTCAAAATCCATGGCCACATGTTTACAATTTCACGTAACAAAATGGCTAAAATTCCAGTTGAAATTTTTTCAAAGTCCCTTAAAAATTTTCCAATTTTTGTCCCAATTCTTCCCATTCCCATTGAAACTTTCAAATCCCTCTCAAAATTGTTGAAATTCTCTTGAAGCTTTTAAAATTCTCTCTAGAATTTTCAAAATCCATGTCCACATGTTTACAATTTCACGTCAAAAAAATGGCTAAAATTCCAGTTGAAATTTTTTCAAAGTCCCTTAAAAATTTTCCAATTTTTGTCCCAATTCTTCCCATTCCCATTGAAACTTTTCAAATCCCTCTCAAAATTGTTGAAATTCTGTTGAAGCTTTTAAAATTCTCTCTAGAATTTTCAAAATCCATGTCCACATGTTTACAATTTCACGTCAAAAAATGGCTAAAATTCCAGTTGAAATTTTTTCAAAGTCCCTTAAAAATTTTCCAATTTTTGTCCCAATTCTTCCCATTCCCATTGAAACTTTTCAAATCCCTCTCCAAATTGTTGAAATTCTCTTGAAGCTTTTAAAATTCTCTCTAGAATTTTCAAAATCCATGTCCACATGTTTACAATTTCACGTCAAATAATGGCTAAAATTCCAGTTGAAATTTTTTCAAAGTCCCTTAAAAATTTTCCAATTTTTGTCCCAATTCTTCCCATTCCCATTGAAACTTTTCAAATCCCTCTCAAAATTGTTGAAATTCTCTTGAAGCTTTTAAAATTCTCTCTAGAATTTTCAAAATCCATGTCCACATGTTTACAATTTCACGTCAAAAAATGGCTAAAATTCCAGTTGAAATTTTTTCAAAGTCCCTTAAAAATTTTCCAATTTTTGTCCCAATTCTTCCCATTCCCATTGAAACTTTTCAAATCCCTCTCCAAATTGTTGAAATTCTCTTGAAGCTTTTAAAATTCTCTCTAGAATTTTCAAAATCCATGTCCACATGTTTACAATTTCACGTCAAAAAATGGCTAAAATTCCAGTTGAAATTTTTTCAAAGTCCCTTAAAAATTTTCCAATTTTTGTCCCAATTCTTCCCATTCCCATTGAAACTTTTCAAATCCCTCTCAAAATTGTTGAAATTCTGTTGAAGCTTTTAAAATTCTCTCTAGAATTTTCAAAATCCATGTCCACATGTTTACAATTTCACGTCAAAAAATGGCTAAAATTCCAGTTGAAATTTTTTCAAAGTCCCTTAAAAATTTTCCAATTTTTGTCCCAATTCTTCCCATTCCCATTGAAACTTTTCAAATCCCTCTCAAAATTGTTGAAATTCTCTTGAAGCTTTTAAAATTCTCTCTAGAATTTTCAAAATCCATGTCCACATGTTTACAATTTCACGTCAAAAAATTGCTAAAATTCCAGTTGAAATTTTTTCAAAGTCCCTTAAAAATTTTCCAATTTTTGTCCCAATTCTTCCCATTCCCATTGAAACTTTTCAAATCCCTCTCAAAATTGTTGAAATTCTCTTGAAGCTTTTAAAATTCTCTCTAGAATTTTCAAAATCCATGTCCACATGTTTACAATTTCACGTCAAAAAATTGCTAAAATTCCAGTTGAAATTTTTTCAAAGTCCCTTAAAAATTTTCCAATTTTTGTCCCAATTCTTCCCATTCCCATTGAAACTTTTCAAATTCCTCTCAAAATTGTTGAAATTCTGTTAAAGCTTTTAAAATTCTCTCTAGAATTTTCAAAATCCATGTCCACATGTTTACAATTTCACGTAACAAAATGGCTAAAATTCCAGTTGAAATTTTTTCAAAGTCCCTTAAAAATGTTCCAATTTTTGTCCCAATTCTTCCCATTCCCATTGAAACTTTTCAAATCCCTCTCAAAATTGTTGAAATTCTGTTGAACCTTTTAAAATTCTCTCTAGAATTTTCAAAATCCATGTCCACATGTTTACAATTTCACGTCAAAAAAATGCTAAAATTCCAGTTGAAATTTTTTCAAAGTCCCTTAAAAATTTTCCAATTTTTGTCCCAATTCTTCCCATTCCCATTGAAACTTTTCAAATCCCTCTCAAAATTGTTGAAATTCTGTTAAAGCTTTTAAAATTCTCTCTAGAATTTTCAAAATCCATGTCCACATGTTTACAATTTCACGTCAAAAAATGGCTAAAATTCCAGTTGAAATTTTTTCAAAGTCCCTTAAAAATTTTCCAATTTTTGTCCCAATTCTTCCCATACCCATTGAAACTTTTCAAATCCCCCTCAAAATTGTTGAAATTCTCTTGAAGCTTTTAAAATTCTCTCTAGAATTTTCGAAATCCATGTCCACATGTTTACAATTTCACGTCAAAAAATTGCTAAAATTCCAGTTGAAATTTTTTCAAAGTCCCTTAAAAATTTTCCAATTTTTGTCCCAATTCTTCCCATTCCCATTGAAACTTTTCAAATCCCTCTCAAAATTGTTGAAATTCTGTTAAAGCTTTTAAAATTCTCTCTAGAATTTTCAAAATCCATGTCCACATGTTTACAATTTCACGTAACAAAATGGCTAAAATTCCAGTTGAAATTTTTTCAAAGTCCCTTAAAAATTTTCCAATTTTTGTCCCAATTCTTCCCATTCCCATTGAAACTTTTCAAATCCCTCTCAAAATTGTTGAAATTCTGTTAAAGCTTTTAAAATTCTCTCTAGAATTTTCAAAATCCATGGCCACATGTTTACAATTTCACGTCAAAAAATGGCTAAAATTCCAGTTGAAATTTTTTCAAGGTCCCTTAAAAATTTTCCAATTTTTGTCCCAATTCTTCCCATTCCCATTGAAACTTTTCAAATCCCTCTCAAAATTGTTGAAATTCTCTTGAAGCTTTTAAAATTCTCTCTAGAATTTTCAAAATCCATGTCCACATGTTTACCATTTCACGTCAAAAAATGGCTAAAATTCCAGTTGAAATTTTTTCAAAGTCCCTTAAAAATTTTCCAATTTTTGTCCCAATTCTTCCCATTCCCATTGAAACTTTTCAAATCCCTCTCAAAATTGTTGAAATTCTGTTGAAGCTTTTAAAATTCTCTCTAGAATTTTCAAAATCCCTGGCCACATGTTTACAATTTCACGTCAAAAAATGGCTAAAATTCCAGTTGAAATTTTTTCAAAGTCCCTTAAAAAATTTCCAATTTTTGTTCCAATTCTTCCCATTCCCATTGAAACTTTTCAAATCCCTCTCAAAATTGTTGAAATTCTCTTGAAGCTTTTAAAATTCTCTCTAGAATTTTCAAAATCCATGTCCACATGTTTACAATTTCACGTAAAAAAATGGCTAAAATTCCAGTTGAAATTTTTTCAAAGTCCCTTAAAAATTTTCCAATTTTTGTCCCAATTCTTCCCATTCCCATTGAAACTTTTCAAATCCCTCTCAAAATTGTTGAAATTCTGTTGAAGCTTTTAAAATTCTCTCTAGAATTTTCAAAATCCATGTCCACATGTTTACAATTTCACGTCAAAAAATGGCTAAAATTCCAGTTGAAATTTTTTCAAAGTCCCTTAAAAATTTTCCAATTTTTGTCCCAATTCTTCCCATTCCCATTGAAACTTTTCAAATTCCTCTCAAAATTGTTGAAATTCTGTTAAAGCTTTTAAAATTCTCTCTAGAATTTTCAAAATCCATGTCCACATGTTTACAATTTCACGTCAAAAAATGGCTAAAATTCCAGTTGAAATTTTTTCAAAGTCCCTTAAAAATTTTCCAATTTTTGTCCCAATTCTTCCCATTCCCATTGAAACTTTTCAAATCCCTCTCAAAATTGTTGAAATTCTCTTGAAGCTTTTAAAATTCTCTCTAGAATTTTCAAAATGCATGGCCACATGTTTACAATTTCACGTCAAAAAATGGCTAAAATTCCAGTTGAAATTTTTTCAAAGTCCCTTAAAAATTTTCCAATTTTTGTCCCAATTCTTCCCATTCCCATTGAAACTTTTCAAATCCCTCTCAAAATTGTTGAAATTCTGTTGAAGCTTTTAAAATTCTCTCTAGAATTTTCAAAATCCATGGCCACATGTTTACAATTTCACGTCAAAAAATGGCTAAAATTCCAGTTGAAATTTTTTCAAAGTCCCTTAAAAATTTTCCAATTTTTGTCCCAATTCTTCCCATTCCCATTGAAACTTTTCAAATCCCTCTCAAAATTGTTGAAATTCTCTTGAAGCTTTTAAAATTCTCTCTAGAATTTTCAAAATCCATGGCCACATGTTTACAATTTCACGTCAAAAAATGGCTAAAATTCCAGTTGAAATTTTTTCAAAGTCCCTTAAAAATTTTCCAATTTTTGTCCCAATTCTTCCCATTCCCATTGAAACTTTTCAAATTCCTCTCAAAATTGTTGAAATTCTCTTGAAGCTTTTAAAATTCTCTCTAGAATTTTCAAAATCCATGTCCACATGTTTACAATTTCACATAAAAAAATTGCTAAAATTCCAGTTGAAATTTTTTCAAAGTCCCTTAAAAATTTTCCAATTTTTGTCCCAATTCTTCCCATTCCCATTGAAACTTTTCAAATCCCTCTCAAAATTGTTGAAATTCTGTTGAACCTTTTAAAATTCTCTCTAGAATTTTCAAAATCCATGTCCACATGTTTACAATTTCACGTCAAAAAATGGCTAAAATTCCAGTTGAAATTTTTTCAAAGTCCCTTAAAAATTTTCCAATTTTTGTCCCAATTCTTCCCATTCCCATTGAAACTTTTCAAATCCCTCTCCAAATTGTTGAAATTCTGTTGAACCTTTTAAAATTCTCTCTAGAATTTTCAAAATCCATGTCCACATGTTTACAATTTCACGTAACAAAATGGCTAAAATTCCAGTTGAAATTTTTTCAAAGTCCCTTAAAAATTTTCCAATTTTTGTCCCAATTCTTCCCATTCCCATTGAAACTTTTCAAATCCCTCTCCAAATTGTTGAAATTCTCTTGAAGCTTTTAAAATTCTCTCTAGAATTTTCAAAATCCATGTCCACATGTTTACAATTTCACGTCAAAAAATGGCTAAAATTCCAGTTGAAATTTTTTCAAAGTCCCTTAAAAATTTTCCAATTTTTGTCCCAATTCTTCCCATTCCCATTGAAACTTTTCAAATCCCTCTCAAAATTGTTGAAATTCTGTTGAAGCTTTTAAAATTCTCCCTAGAATTTTCAAAATCCATGTCCACATGTTTACAATTTCACGTCAAAAAATTGCTAAAGTTCCAGTTGAAATTTTTTCCAAGTCCCTTAAAAATTTTCCAATTTTTGTCCCAATTCTTCCCATTCCCATTGAAACTTTTCAAATTCCTCTCAAAATTGTTGAAATTCTGTTGAAGCTTTTAAAATTCTCTCTAGAATTTTCAAAATCCATGGCCACATGTTTACAATTTCACGTAACAAAATGGCTAAAATTCCAGTTGAAATTTTTTCAAAGTCCCTTAAAAATTTTCCAATTTTTGTCCCAATTCTTCCCATTCCCATTGAAACTTTTCAAATCCCTCTCCAAATTGTTGAAATTCTCTTGAAGCTTTTAAAATTCTCTCTAGAATTTTCAAAATCCATGTCCACATGTTTACAATTTCACGTCAAAAAATGGCTAAAATTCCAGTTGAAATTTTTTCAAAGTCCCTTAAAAATTTTCCAATTTTTGTCCCAATTCTTCCCATTCCCATTGAAACTTTTCAAATTCCTCTCAAAATTGTTGAAATTCTGTTGAAGCTTTTAAAATTCTCTCTAGAATTTTCAAAATCCATGTCCACATGTTTACAATTTCACGTCAAAAAATGGCTAAAATTCCAGTTGAAATTTTTTCAAAGTCCCTTAAAAATTTTCCAATTTTTGTCCCAATTCTTCCCATTCCCATTGAAACTTTTCAAATCCCTCTCCAAATTGTTGAAATTCTCTTGAAGCTTTTAAAATTCTCTCTAGAATTTTCAAAATCCATGTCCACATGTTTACAATTTCACGTCAAAAAATGGCTAAAATTCCAGTTGAAATTTTTTCAAAGTCCCTTAAAAATTTTCCAATTTTTGTCCCAATTCTTCCCATTCCCATTGAAACTTTTCAAATCCCTCTCAAAATTGTTGAAATTCTGTTGAAGCTTTTAAAATTCTCTCTAGAATTTTCAAAATCCATGTCCACATGTTTACAATTTCACGTCAAAAAATGGCTAAAATTCCAGTTGAAATTTTTTCAAAGTCCCTTAAAAATTTTCCAATTTTTGTCCCAATTCTTCCCATTCCCATTGAAACTTTTCAAATCCCTCTCAAAATTGTTGAAATTCTCTTGAAGCTTTTAAAATTCTCTCTAGAATTTTCAAAATACATGTCCACATGTTTACAATTTCACGTCAAATAATGGCTAAAATTCCAGTTGAAATTTTTTCAAAGTCCCTTAAAAATTTTCCAATTTTTGTCCCAATTCTTCCCATTCCCATTGAAACTTTTCAAATCCCTCTCCAAATTGTTGAAATTCTCTTGAAGCTTTTAAAATTCTCTCTAGAATTTTCAAAATCCATGTCCACATGTTTACAATTTCACATAAAAAATTGCTAAAATTCCAGTTGAAATTTTTTCAAAGTCCCTTAAAAATTTTCCAATTTTTGTCCCAATTCTTCCCATTCCCATTGAAACTTTTCAAATCCCTCTCAAAATTGTTGAAATTCTGTTGAACCTTTTAAAATTCTCTCTAGAATTTTCAAAATCCATGTCCACATGTTTACAATTTCACGTCAAAAAATGGCTAAAATTCCAGTTGAAATTTTTTCAAAGTCCCTTCAAAATTTTCCAATTTTTGTCCCAATTCTTCCCATTCCCATTGAAACTTTTCAAATCCCTCTCCAAATTGTTGAAATTCTGTTGAACCTTTTAAAATTCTCTCTAGAATTTTCGAAATCCATGTCCACATGTTTACAATTTCACGTAACAAAATGGCTAAAATTCCAGTTGAAATTTTTTCAAAGTCCCTTAAAAATTTTCCAATTTTTGTCCCAATTCTTCCCATTCCCATTGAAACTTTTCAAATCCCTCTCCAAATTGTTGAAATTCTCTTGAAGCTTTTAAAATTCTCTCTAGAATTTTCAAAATCCATGTCCACATGTTTACAATTTCACGTCAAAAAATGGCTAAAATTCCAGTTGAAATTTTTTCAAAGTCCCTTAAAAATTTTCCAATTTTTGTCCCAATTCTTCCCATTCCCATTGAAACTTTTCAAATCCCTCTCAAAATTGTTGAAATTCTGTTGAAGCTTTTAAAATTCTCCCTAGAATTTTCAAAATCCATGTCCACATGTTTACAATTTCACGTCAAAAAATTGCTAAAGTTCCGGTTGAAATTTGTTCCAAGTCCCTTAAAAATTTTCCAATTTTTGTCCCAATTCTTCCCATTCCCATTGAAACTTTTCAAATTCCTCTCAAAATTGTTGAAATTCTGTTGAAGCTTTTAAAATTCTCTCTAGAATTTTCAAAATCCATGGCCACATGTTTACAATTTCACGTAACAAAATGGCTAAAATTCCAGTTGAAATTTTTTCAAAGTCCCTTAAAAATTTTCCAATTTTTGTCCCAATTCTTCCCATTCCCATTGAAACTTTTCAAATCCCTCTCCAAATTGTTGAAATTCTCTTGAAGCTTTTAAAATTCTCTCTAGAATTTTCAAAATCCATGTCCACATGTTTACAATTTCACGTCAAAAAATGGCTAAAATTCCAGTTGAAATTTTTTCAAAGTCCCTTAAAAATTTTCCAATTTTTGTCCCAATTCTTCCCATTCCCATTGAAACTTTTCAAATCCCTCTCAAAATTGTTGAAATTCTGTTGAACCTTTTAAAATTCTCTCTAGAATTTTCAAAATCCATGTCCACATGTTTACAATTTCACGTCAAAAAATGGCTAAAATTCCAGTTGAAATTTTTTCAAAGTCCCTTAAAAATTTTCCAATTTTTGTCCCAATTCTTCCCCATTCCCATTGAAACTTTTCAAATCCCTCTCCAAATTGTTGAAATTCTGTTGAACCTTTTAAAATTCTCTCTAGAATTTTCAAAATCCATGTCCACATGTTTACAATTTCACGTAACAAAATGGCTAAAATTCCAGTTGAAATTTTTTCAAAGTCCCTTAAAAATTTTCCAATTTTTGTCCCAATTCTTCCCATTCCCATTGAAACTTTTCAAATCCCTCTCCAAATTGTTGAAATTCTCTTGAAGCTTTTAAAATTCTCTCTAGAATTTTCAAAATCCATGTCCACATGTTTACAATTTCACGTCAAAAAATGGCTAAAATTCCAGTTGAAATTTTTTCAAAGTCCCTTAAAAATTTTCCAATTTTTGTCCCAATTCTTCCCATTCCCATTGAAACTTTTCAAATCCCTCTCAAAATTGTTGAAATTCTGTTGAAGCTTTTAAAATTCTCCCTAGAATTTTCAAAATCCATGTCCACATGTTTACAATTTCACGTCAAAAAATTGCTAAAGTTCCAGTTGAAATTTTTTCAAAGTCCCTTAAAAATTTTCCAATTTTTGTCCCAATTCTTCCCATTCCCATTGAAACTTTTCAAATCCCTCTCCAAATTGTTGAAATTCTCTTGAAGCTTTTAAAATTCTCTCTAGAATTTTCAAAATCCATGTCCACATGTTTACAATTTCACGTCAAAAAATGGCTAAAATTCCAGTTGAAATTTTTTCAAAGTCCCTTAAAAATTTTCCAATTTTTGTCCCAATTCTTCCCATTCCCATTGAAACTTTTCAAATTCCTCTCAAAATTGTTGAAATTCTGTTGAAGCTTTTAAAATTCTCTCTAGAATTTTCAAAATCCATGTCCACATGTTTACAATTTCACGTCAAAAAATGGCTAAAATTCCAGTTGAAATTTTTTCAAAGTCCCTTAAAAATTTTCCAATTTTTGTCCCAATTCTTCCCATTCCCATTGAAACTTTTCAAATCCCTCTCCAAATTGTTGAAATTCTCTTGAAGCTTTTAAAATTCTCTCTAGAATTTTCAAAATCCATGTCCACATGTTTACAATTTCACGTCAAAAAATGGCTAAAATTCCAGTTGAAATTTTTTCAAAGTCCCTTAAAAATTTTCCAATTTTTGTCCCAATTCTTCCCATTCCCATTGAAACTTTTCAAATCCCTCTCAAAATTGTTGAAATTCTGTTGAAGCTTTTAAAATTCTCTCTAGAATTTTCAAAATCCATGTCCACATGTTTACAATTTCACGTCAAAAAATGGCTAAAATTCCAGTTGAAATTTTTTCATAGTCCCTTAAAAATTTTCCAATTTTTGTCCCAATTCTTCCCATTCCCATTGAAACTTTTCAAATCCCTCTCAAAATTGTTGAAATTCTCTTGAAGCTTTTAAAATTCTCTCTAGAATTTTCAAAATCCATGTCCACATGTTTACAATTTCACGTCAAATAATGGCTAAAATTCCAGTTGAAATTTTTTCAAAGTCCCTTAAAAATTTTCCAATTTTTGTCCCAATTCTTCCCATTCCCATTGAAACTTTTCAAATCCCTCTCAAAATTGTTGAAATTCTCTTGAAGCTTTTAAAATTCTCTCTAGAATTTTCAAAATCCATGTCCACATGTTTACAATTTCACATAAAAAAATTGCTAAAATTCCAGTTGAAATTTTTTCAAAGTCCCTTAAAAATTTTCCAATTTTTGTCCCAATTCTTCCCATTCCCATTGAAACTTTTCAAATCCCTCTCAAAATTGTTGAAATTCTGTTGAACCTTTTAAAATTCTCTCTAGAATTTTCAAAATCCATGTCCACATGTTTACAATTTCACGTCAAAAAATGGCTAAAATTCCAGTTGAAATTTTTTCAAAGTCCCTTAAAAATTTTCCAATTTTTGTCCCAATTCTTCCCATTCCCATTGAAACTTTTCAAATCCCTCTCCAAATTGTTGAAATTCTGTTGAACCTTTTAAAATTCTCTCTAGAATTTTCAAAATCCATGTCCACATGTTTACAATTTCACGTAACAAAATGGCTAAAATTCCAGTTGAAATTTTTTCAAAGTCCCTTAAAAATTTTCCAATTTTTGTCCCAATTCTTCCCATTCCCATTGAAACTTTTCAAATCCCTCTCCAAATTGTTGAAATTCTCTTGAAGCTTTTAAAATTCTCTCTAGAATTTTCAAAATCCATGTCCACATGTTTACAATTTCACGTCAAAAAATGGCTAAAATTCCAGTTGAAATTTTTTCAAAGTCCCTTAAAAATTTTCCAATTTTTGTCCCAATTCTTCCCATTCCCATTGAAACTTTTCAAATCCCTCTCAAAATTGTTGAAATTCTCTTGAAGCTTTTAAAATTCTCTCTAGAATTTTCAAAATCCATGTCCACATGTTTACAATTTCACGTCAAAAAATGGCTAAAATTCCAGTTGAAATTTTTTCAAAGTCCCTTAAAAATTTTCCAATTTTTGTCCCAATTCTTCCCATTCCCATTGAAACTTTTCAAATCCCTCTCAAAATTGTTGAAATTCTCTTGAAGCTTTTAAAATTCTCTCTAGAATTTTCAAAATCCATGTCCACATGTTTACAATTTCACGTCAAAAAATGGCTAAAATTCCAGTTGAAATTTTTTCAAAGTCCCTTAAAAATTTTCCAATTTTTGTCCCAATTCTTCCCATTCCCATTGAAACTTTTCAAATCCCTCTCAAAATTGTTGAAATTCTCTTGAAGCTTTTAAAATTCTCTCTAGAATTTTCAAAATCCATGTCCACATGTTTACAATTTCACGTCAAAAAATGGCTAAAATTCCAGTTGAAATTTTTTCAAAGTCCCTTAAAAATTTTCCAATTTTTGTCCCAATTCTTCCCATTCCCATTGAAACTTTTCAAATCCCTCTCAAAATTGTTGAAATTCTGTTAAAGCTTTTAAAATTCTCTCTAGAATTTTCAAAATCCATGTCCACATGTTTACAATTTCACGTAAAAAAATGGCTAAAATTCCAGTTGAAATTTTTTCAAAGTCCCTTAAAAATTTTCCAATTTTTGTCCCAATTCTTCCCATTCCCATTGAAACTTTTCAAATCCCTCTCAAAATTGTTGAAATTCTCTTGAAGCTTTTAAAATTCTCTCTAGAATTTTCAAAATCCCTGGCCACATGTTTAAAATTTCACGTCAAAAAATTGCTAAAATTCCAGTTGAAATTTTTTCAAAGTCCCTTAAAAATTTTCCAATTTTTGTCCCAATTCTTCCCATTCCCATTGAAACTTTTCAAATCCCTCTCCAAATTGTTGAAATTCTCTTGAAGCTTTTAAAATTCTCTCTAGAATTTTCAAAATCCATGTCCACATGTTTACAATTTCACGTCAAAAAATTGCTAAAATTCCAGTTGAAATTTTTTCAAAGTCCCTTAAAAATTTTCCAATTTTTGTCCCAATTCTTCCCATTCCCATTGAAACTTTTCAAATTCCTCTCAAAATTGTTGAAATTCTGTTAAAGCTTTTAAAATTCTCTCTAGAATTTTCAAAATCCATGTCCACATGTTTACAATTTCACGTCAAAAAATGGCTAAAATTCCAGTTGAAATTTTTTCAAAGTCCCTTAAAAATGTTCCAATTTTTGTCCCAATTCTTCCCATTCCCATTGAAACTTTTCAAATCCCTCTCAAAATTGTTGAAATTCTGTTGAACCTTTTAAAATTCTCTCTAGAATTTTCAAAATCCATGTCCACATGTTTACAATTTCACGTCAAAAAAATGCTAAAATTCCAGTTGAAATTTTTTCAAAGTCCCTTAAAAATTTTCCAATTTTTGTCCCAATTCTTCCCATTCCCATTGAAACTTTTCAAATCCCTCTCAAAATTGTTGAAATTCTGTTAAAGCTTTTAAAATTCTCTCTAGAATTTTCAAAATCCATGTCCACATGTTTACAATTTCACGTCAAAAAATGGCTAAAATTCCAGTTGAAATTTTTTCAAAGTCCCTTAAAAATTTTCCAATTTTTGTCCCAATTCTTCCCATACCCATTGAAACTTTTCAAATCCCCCTCAAAATTGTTGAAATTCTCTTGAAGCTTTTAAAATTCTCTCTAGAATTTTCGAAATCCATGTCCACATGTTTACAATTTCACGTCAAAAAATTGCTAAAATTCCAGTTGAAATTTTTTCAAAGTCCCTTAAAAATTTTCCAATTTTTGTCCCAATTCTTCCCATTCCCATTGAAACTTTTCAAATCCCTCTCAAAATTGTTGAAATTCTGTTAAAGCTTTTAAAATTCTCTCTAGAATTTTCAAAATCCATGTCCACATGTTTACAATTTCACGTAACAAAATGGCTAAAATTCCAGTTGAAATTTTTTCAAAGTCCCTTAAAAATTTTCCAATTTTTGTCCCAATTCTTCCCATTCCCATTGAAACTTTTCAAATCCCTCTCAAAATTGTTGAAATTCTGTTAAAGCTTTTAAAATTCTCTCTAGAATTTTCAAAATCCATGGCCACATGTTTACAATTTCACGTCAAAAAATGGCTAAAATTCCAGTTGAAATTTTTTCAAGGTCCCTTAAAAATTTTCCAATTTTTGTCCCAATTCTTCCCATTCCCATTGAAACTTTTCAAATCCCTCTCAAAATTGTTGAAATTCTCTTGAAGCTTTTAAAATTCTCTCTAGAATTTTCAAAATCCATGTCCACATGTTTACCATTTCACGTCAAAAAATGGCTAAAATTCAGTTGAAATTTTTTCAAAGTCCCTTAAAAATTTTCCAATTTTTGTCCCAATTCTTCCCATTCCCATTGAAACTTTTCAAATCCCTCTCAAAATTGTTGAAATTCTGTTGAAGCTTTAAAATTCTCTCTAGAATTTTCAAAATCCCTGGCCACATGTTTACAATTTCACGTCAAAAAATGGCTAAAATTCCAGTTGAAATTTTTTCAAAGTCCCTTAAAAAATTTCCAATTTTTGTTCCAATTCTTCCCATTCCCATTGAAACTTTTCAAATCCCTCTCAAAATTGTTGAAATTCTCTTGAAGCTTTTAAAATTCTCTCTAGAATTTTCGAAATCCATGTCCACATGTTTACAATTTCACGTAAAAAAATGGCTAAAATTCCAGTTGAAATTTTTCAAAGTCCCTTAAAAATTTTCCAATTTTGTCCCAATTCTTCCCATTCCCATTGAAACTTTTCAAATCCCTCTCAAAATTGTTGAAATTCTGTTGAAGCTTTTAATATTCTCTCTAGAATTTTCAAAATCCATGTCCACATGTTTACAATTTCACGTCAAAAAATGGCTAAAATTCCAGTTGAAATTTTTTCAAAGTCCCTTAAAAATTTTCCAATTTTTGTCCCAATTCTTCCCATTCCCATTGAAACTTTTCAAAATCCCTCTCAAAATTGTTGAAATTCTGTTAAAGCTTTTAAAATTCTCTCTAGAATTTTCAAAATCCATGTCCACATGTTTACAATTTCACGTCAAAAAATGGCTAAATTCCAGTTGAAATTTTTTTCAAAGTCCCTTAAAAATTTTCCAATTTTTGTCCCAATTCTTCCCATTCCCATTGAAACTTTTCAAATCCCTCTCAAAATTGTTGAAATTCTCTTGAAGCTTTTAAAATTCTCTCTAGAATTTTCAAAATGCATGGCCACATGTTTACAATTTCACGTCAAAAAATGGCTAAAATTCCAGTTGAAATTTTTTCAAAGTCCCTTAAAAATTTTCCAATTTTTGTCCCAATTCTTCCCATTCCCATTGAAACTTTTCAAATCCCTCTCAAAATTGTTGAAATTCTGTTGAAGCTTTTAAAATTCTCTCTAGAATTTTCAAAATCCATGTCCACATGTTTACAATTTCACGTCAAAAAATGGCTAAAATTCCAGTTGAAATTTTTTCAAAGTCCCTTAAAAATTTTCCAATTTTTGTCCCAATTCTTCCCATTCCCATTGAAACTTTTCAAATCCCTCTCAAAATTGTTGAAATTCTCTTGAAGCTTTTAAAATTCTCTCTAGAATTTTCAAAATCCATGTCCACATGTTTACCATTTCACGTCAAAAAATGGCTAAAATTCCAGTTGAAATTTTTTCAAAGTCCCTTAAAAATTTTCCAATTTTTGTCCCAATTCTTCCCATTCCCATTGAAACTTTTCAAATCCCTCTCCAAATTGTTGAAATTCTCTTGAAGCTTTTAAAATTCTCTCTAGAATTTTCAAAATCCATGGCCACATGTTTACAATTTCACGTCAAAAAATGGCTAAAATTCCAGTTGAAATTTTTTCAAAGTCCCTTAAAAATTTTCCAATTTTTGTCCCAATTCTTCCCATTCCCATTGAAACTTTTCAAATCCCTCTCAAAATTGTTGAAATTCTGTTGAAGCTTTTAAAATTCTCTCTAGAATTTTCAAAATCCATGTCCACATGTTTACAATTTCACGTCAAAAAATTGCTAAAATTCCAGTTGAAATTTTTTCAAAGTCCCTTAAAAATTTTCCAATTTTTGTCCCAATTCTTCCCATTCCCATTGAAACTTTTCAAATCCCTCTCAAAATTGTTGAAATTCTCTTGAAGCTTTTAAAATTCTCTCTAGAATTTTCAAAATCCATGTCCACATGTTTACAATTTCACGTCAAAAAATTTCTAAAATTCCAGTTGAAATTTTTTCAAAGTCCCTTAAAAATTTTCCAATTTTTGTCCCAATTCTTCCCATTCCCATTGAAACTTTTCAAATTCCTCTCAAAATTATTGAAATTCTGTTGAAGCTTTTAAAATTCTCTCTAGAATTTTCAAAATCCATGTCCACATGTTTACAATTTCACGTCAAAAAATGGCTAAAATTCCAGTTGAAATTTTTTCAAAGTCCCTTCAAAATTTTCCAATTTTTGTCCCAATTCTTCCCATTCCCATTGAAACTTTTCAAATCCCTCTCCAAATTGTTGAAATTCTGTTAAAGCTTTTAAAATTCTCTCTAGAATTTTCAAAATCCCTGGCCACATGTTTACAATTTCACGTCAAAAAATGGCTAAAATTCCAGTTGAAATTTTTTCAAAGTCCCTTAAAAATTTTCCAATTTTTGTCCCAATTCTTCCCATTCCCATTGAAACTTTTCAAATCCCTCTCAAAATTGTTGAAATTCTCTTGAAGCTTTTAAAATTCTCTCTAGAATTTTCAAATCCATGGCCACATGTTTACAATTTCACGTCAAAAAATGGCTAAAATTCCAGTTGAAATTTTTTCAAAGTCCCTTAAAAATTTTCCAATTTTTGTCCCAATTCTTCCCATTCCCATTGAAACTTTTCAAATCCCTCTCAAAATTGTTGAAATTCTCTTGAAGCTTTTAAAATTCTCTCTAGAATTTTCAAAATCCATGTCCACATGTTTACAATTTCACGTCAAAAATGGCTAAAATTCCAGTTGAAATTTTTTCAAAGTCCCTTAAAAATTTTCCAATTTTTGTCCCAATTCTTCCCATTCCCATTGAAACTTTCAAATCCCTCTCAAAATTGTTGAAATTCTCTTGAAGCTTTTAAAATTCTCTCTAGAATTTTCAAAATCCATGTCCACATGTTTACAATTTCACGTCAAAAAATTGCTAAAATTCCAGTTGAAATTTTTTCAAAGTCCCTTAAAAATTTTCCAATTTTTGTCCAATTCTTCCCATTCCCATTGAAACTTTTCAAATCCCTCTCAAATTGTTGAAATTCTCTTGAAGCTTTTAAAATTCTCTCTAGAATTTTCAAAATCCATGTCCACATGTTTACAATTTCACGTCAAAAAATGGCTAAAATTCCAGTTGAAATTTTTTCAAAGTCCCTTAAAAATTTTCCAATTTTTGTCCCAATTCTTCCCATTCCCATTGAAACTTTTCAAATCCCTCTCAAAATTGTTGAAATTCTCTTGAAGCTTTTAAAAATTCTCTCTAGAATTTTCAAAATCCATGTCCACATGTTTACAAATTTCACGTCAAAAAATGGCTAAAATTCCAGTTGAAATTTTTTCAAAGTCCTTCAAAATTTTCCAATTTTTGTCCCAATTCTTCCCATTCCCATTGAAACTTTTCAAATCCCTCTCCAAATTGTTGAAATTCTGTTAAAGCTTTTAAAATTCTCTCTAGAATTTTCAAAATCCCATGTCCACATGTTTACAATTTCACGTAACAAAATTGGCTAAAATTCCAGTTGAAATTTTTTCAAAGTCCCTTAAAAATTTTCCAATTTTTGTCCCAATTCTTCCCATTCCCATTGAAACTTTTCAAATCCCTCTCAAAATTGTTGAAATTCTCTTGAAGCTTTTAAAATTCTCTCTAGAATTTTCAAAATCCATGTCCACATGTTTACAATTTCACGTAACAAAATGGCTAAAATTCCAGTTGAAATTTTTTCAAAGTCCCTTAAAAATTTTCCAATTTTTGTCCCAATTCTTCCCATTCCCATTGAAACTTTTCAAATCCCTCTCAAAATTGTTGAAATTCTGTTGAACCTTTTAAAATTCTCTCTAGAATTTTCAAAATCCCTGGCCACATGTTTACAATTTCACGTCAAAAAATGGCTAAAATTCCAGTTGAAATTTTTCAAAGTCCCTTAAAAATTTTCCAATTTTTGTCCCAATTCTTCCCATTCCCATTGAAACTTTTCAATCCCTCTCAAAATTGTTGAAATTCTCTTGAAGCTTTTAAAATTCTCTCTAGAATTTTCAAAATCCATGTCCACATGTTTACAATTTCACGTCAAAAAATGGCTAAAATTCCAGTTGAAATTTTTTCAAAGTCCCTTAAAAATTTTCCAATTTTTGTCCCAATTTCTTCCCATTCCCATTGAACTTTTCAAATCCCTCTCAAAATTGTTGAAATTCTGTTGAAGCTTTTAAAATTCTCTCTAGAATTTTCAAAATCCATGTCCACATGTTTACAATTTCACGTCAAAAAATTGCTAAAATTCCAGTTGAAATTTTTTCAAAGTCCCTTAAAAATTTTCCAATTTTTGTCCCAATTCTTCCCATTCCCATTGAAACTTTTCAAATCCTCTCAAAATTGTTGAAATTCTGTTGAAGCTTTTAAAATTCTCTCTAGAATTTCAAAATCCATGTCCACATGTTTACAATTTCACGTCAAAAAATTTCTAAAATTCCAGTTGAAATTTTTTCAAAGTCCCTTAAAAATTTTCCAATTTTTGTCCCAATTCTTCCCATTCCCATTGAAACTTTTCAAATTCCTCTCAAAATTATTGAAATTCTGTTGAAGCTTTTAAAATTCTCTCTAGAATTTTCAAAATCCATGTCCACATGTTTACAATTTCACGTCAAAAAATTGCTAAAATTCCAGTTGAAATTTTTTCAAAGTCCCTTCAAAAATTTTCCAATTTTTGTCCCAATTCTTCCCATTCCCATTGAAACTTTTCAAATCCCTCTCAAAATTGTTGAAATTCTGTTAAAGCTTTTAAAATTCTCTCTAGAATTTTCAAAATCCATGGCCACATGTTTACAATTTCACGTCAAAAAATGGCTAAAATTCCAGTTGAAATTTTTTCAAAGTCCCTTAAAAATTTCCAATTTTTGTCCCAATTCTTCCCATTCCCATTGAAACTTTTCAAATCCCTCTCAAAATTGTTGAAATTCTCTTGAAGCTTTTAAAATTCTCTCTAGAATTTTCAAAATCCATGTCCACATGTTTACAATTTCACGTCAAAAAATGGCTAAAATTCCAGTTGAAATTTTTTCAAAGTCCCTTAAAAATTTTCCAATTTTTGTCCCAATTCTTCCCATTCCCATTGAAACTTTTCAAATCCCTCTCAAAATTGTTGAAATTCTGTTGAAGCTTTTAAAATTCTCTCTAGAATTTTCAAAATCCATGTCCACATGTTTACAATTTCACGTCAAAAAATGGCTAAAATTCCAGTTGAAATTTTTTCAAAGTCCCTTAAAAATTTTCAATTTTTGTCCCAATTCTTCCCATTCCCATTGAAACTTTTCAAATCCCTCTCAAAATTGTTGAAATTCTGTTGAAGCTTTTAAAATTCTCTCTAGAATTTTCAAAATCCATGTCCACATGTTTACAATTTCACGTCAAAAAATGGCTAAATTCCAGTTGAAATTTTTTCAAAGTCCCTTAAAAATTTTCCAATTTTTGTCCCAATTCTTCCCATTCCATTGAAACTTTTCAAATCCCTCTCAAAATTGTTGAAATTCTGTTGAAGCTTTTAAAATTCTCTCTAGAATTTTCAAAATCCATGTCCACATGTTTACAATTTCACGTAACAAAATGGCTAAAATTCAGTTGAAATTTTTTCAAAGTCCCTTAAAAATTTTCCAATTTTTGTCCTTTGTCCCAATTCTTCCCATTCCCATTGAAACTTTTCAAATCCCTCTCAAAATTGTTGAAATTCTGTTGAAGCTTTTAAAATTCTCTCTAGAATTTTCAAAATCCATGTCCACATGTTTACAATTTCACGTAACAAAATGGCTAAAATTCCAGTGGAAATTGTTTCAAAGTCCCTTAAAAATTTTCCAATTTTTGTCCCAATTCTTCCCATTCCCATTGAAACTTTTCAAATCCCTCTCAAAATTGTTGAAATTCTGTTGAACCTTTTAAAATTCTCTCTAGAATTTTCAAAATCCCTGGCCACATGTTTACAATTTCACGTCAAAAAATGGCTAAAATTCCAGTTGAAATTTTTTCAAAGTCCCTTAAAAATTTTCCAATTTTTGTCCCAATTCTTCCCATTCCCATTGAAACTTTTCAAATCCCTCTCAAAATTGTTGAAATTCTCTTGAAGCTTTTAAAATTCTCTCTAGAATTTTCAAAATCCATGTCCACATGTTTACCATTTCACGTCAAAAAATGGCTAAAATTCCAGTTGAAATTTTTTCCAAGTCCCTTAAAAATTTTCCAATTTTTGTCCCAATTCTTCCCATTCCCATTGAAACTTTTCAAATCCCTCTCAAAATTGTTGAAATTCTCTTGAAGCTTTTAAAATTCTCTCTAGAATTTTCAAAATCCATGTCCACATGTTTACAATTTCACGTCAAAAAATGGCTAAAATTCCAGTTGAAATTTTTTCAAAGTCCCTTAAAAATTTTCCAATTTTTGTCCCAATTCTTCCCATTCCCATTGAAACTTTTCAAATCCCTCTCCAAATTGTTGAAATTTTGTTGAAGCTTTTAAAATTCTCTCTAGAATTTTCAAAATCCCTGGCCACATGTTTACAATTTCACGTCAAAAAATGGCTAAAATTCCAGTTGAAATTTTTTCAAAGTCCCTTAAAAATTTTCCAATTTTTGTCCCAATTCTTCCCATTCCCATTGAAACTTTTCAAATCCCTCTCAAAATTGTTGAAATTCTCTTGAAGCTTTTAAAATTCTCTCTAGAATTTTCAAAATCCATGTCCACATGTTTACAATTTCACGTCAAAAAATGGCTAAAATTCCAGTTGAAATTTTTTCAAAGTCCCTTAAAAATTTTCCAATTTTTGTCCCAATTCTTCCCATTCCCATTGAAACTTTTCAAATCCCTCTCAAAATTGTTGAAATTCTGTTGAAGCTTTGAAATTCTCTCTAGAATTTTCAAAATCCATGTCCACATGTTTACAATTTCACGTCAAAAAATGGCTAAAATTCCAGTTGAAATTTTTTCAAAGTCCCTTCAAAATTTTCCAATTTTTGTCCCAATTCTTCCCATTCCCATTGAAACTTTTCAAATCCCTCTCAAAATTGTTGAAATTCTGTTAAAGCTTTTAAAATTCTCTCTAGAATTTTCAAAATCCATGGCCACATGTTTACAATTTCACGTCAAAAAATGGCTAAAATTCCAGTTGAAATTTTTTCAAAGTCCCTTAAAAATTTTCCAATTTTTGTCCCAATTCTTCCCATTCCCATTGAAACTTTTCAAATCCCTCTCAAAATTGTTGAAATTCTGTTGAAGCTTTTAAAATTCTCTCTAGAATTTTCAAAATCCATGTCCACATGTTTACAATTTCACGTAACAAAATGGCTAAAATTCCAGTTGAAATTTTTTCAAAGTCCCTTAAAAATTTTCCAATTTTTGTCCCAATTCTTCCCATTCCCATTGAAACTTTTCAAATCCCTCTCAAAATTGTTGAAATTCTGTTGAACCTTTTAAAATTCTCTCTAGAATTTTCAAAATCCCTGGCCACATGTTTACAATTTCACGTCAAAAAATGGCTAAAATTCCAGTTGAAATTTTTTCAAAGTCCCTTAAAAATTTTCCAATTTTTGTCCCAATTCTTCCCATTCCCATTGAAACTTTTCAAATCCCTCTCAAAATTGTTGAAATTCTCTTGAAGCTTTTAAAATTCTCTCTAGAATTTTCAAAATCCATGTCCACATGTTTACAATTTCACGTCAAAAAATGGCTAAAATTCCAGTTGAAATTTTTTCAAAGTCCCTTAAAAATTTTCCAATTTTTGTCCCAATTCTTCCCATTCCCATTGAAACTTTTCAAATCCCTCTCAAAATTGTTGAAATTCTCTTGAAGCTTTTAAAATTCTCTCTAGAATTTTCGAAATCCATGTCCACATGTTTACAATTTCACGTCAAAAAATTGCTAAAATTCCAGTTGAAATTTTTTCAAAGTCCCTTAAAAATTTTCCAATTTTTGTCCCAATTCTTCCCATTCCCATTGAAACTTTTCAAATCCCTCTCCAAATTGTTGAAATTCTGTTGAAGCTTTTAAAATTCTCTCTAGAATTTTCAAAATCCATGTCCACATGTTTACAATTTCACGTCAAAAAATGGCTAAAATTCCAGTTGAAATTTTTTCAAAGTCCCTTAAAAATTTTCCAATTTTTGTCCCAATTCTTCCCATTCCCATTGAAACTTTTCAAATCCCTCTCAAAATTGTTGAAATTCTGTTGAAGCTTTTAAAATTCTCTCTAGAATTTTCAAAATCCATGTCCACATGTTTACAATTTCACGTAACAAAATGGCTAAAATTCCAGTTGAAATTTTTTCAAAGTCCCTTAAAAATTTTCCAATTTTTGTCCCAATTCTTCCCATTCCCATTGAAACTTTTCAAATCCCTCTCAAAATTGTTGAAATTCTGTTGAACCTTTTAAAATTCTCTCTAGAATTTTCAAAATCCCTGGCCACATGTTTACAATTTCACGTCAAAAAATGGCTAAAATTCCAGTTGAAATTTTTTCAAAGTCCCTTAAAAATTTTCCAATTTTTGTCCCAATTCTTCCCATTCCCATTGAAACTTTTCAAATCCCTCTCAAAATTGTTGAAATTCTCTTGAAGCTTTTAAAATTCTCTCTAGAATTTTCAAAATCCATGTCCACATGTTTACAATTTCACGTCAAAAAATTGCTAAAATTCCAGTTGAAATTTTTTCAAAGTCCCTTAAAAATTTTCCAATTTTTGTCCCAATTCTTCCCATTCCCATTGAAACTTTTCAAATCCCTCTCAAAATTGTTGAAATTCTCTTGAAGCTTTTAAAATTCTCTCTAGAATTTTCAAAATCCATGTCCACATGTTTACAATTTCACGTCAAAAAATGGCTAAAATTCCAGTTGAAATTTTTTCAAAGTCCCTTAAAAATTTTCCAATTTTTGTCCCAATTCTTCCCATTCCCATTGAAACTTTTCAAATCCCTCTCAAAATTGTTGAAATTCTGTTGAAGCTTTTAAAATTCTCTCTAGAATTTTCAAAATCCATGTCCACATGTTTACAATTTCACGTCAAAAAATGGCTAAAATTCCAGTTGAAATTTTTTCAAAGTCCCTTAAAAATTTTCCAATTTTTGTCCCAATTCTTCCCATTCCCATTGAAACTTTTCAAATCCCTCTCAAAATTGTTGAAATTCTGTTGAAGCTTTTAAAATTCTCTCTAGAATTTTCAAAATCCATGTCCACATGTTTACAATTTCACGTCAAAAAATGGCTAAAATTCCAGTTGAAATTTTTTCAAAGTCCCTTAAAAATTTTCCAATTTTTGTCCCAATTCTTCCCATTCCCATTGAAACTTTTCAAATCCCTCTCAAAATTGTTGAAATTCTGTTGAAGCTTTTAAAATTCTCTCTAGAATTTTCAAAATCCATGTCCACATGTTTACAATTTCACGTCAAAAAATGGCTAAAATTCCAGTTGAAATTTTTTCAAAGTCCCTTAAAAATTTTCCAATTTTTGTCCCAATTCTTCCCATTCCCATTGAAACTTTTCAAATCCCTCTCAAAATTGTTGAAATTCTGTTAAAGCTTTTAAAATTCTCTCTAGAATTTTCAAAATCCATGGCCACATGTTTACAATTTCACGTCAAAAAATGGCTAAAATTCCAGTTGAAATTTTTTCAAAGTCCCTTAAAAATTTTCCAATTTTTGTCCCAATTCTTCCCATTCCCATTGAAACTTTTCAAATCCCTCTCAAAATTGTTGAAATTCTGTTGAAGCTTTTAAAATTCTCTCTAGAATTTTCAAAATCCATGGCCACATGTTTACCATTTCACGTCAAAAAATGGCTAAAATTCCAGTTGAAATTTTTTCAAAGTCCCTTAAAAATTTTCCAATTTTTGTCCCAATTCTTCCCATTCCCATTGAAACTTTTCAAATCCCTCTCAAAATTGTTGAAATTCTGTTGAAGCTTTTAAAATTCTCTCTAGAATTTTCAAAATCCATGTCCACATGTTTACAATTTCACGTCAAAAAAATGCTAAAATTCCAGTTGAAATTTTTTTCAAAGTCCCTTAAAAATTTTCCAATTTTTGTCCCAATTCTTCCCATTCCCATTGAAACTTTTCCATCCCTCTCAAAATTGTTGAAATTCTGTTGAAGCTTTTAAAATTCTCTCTAGAATTTTCAAAATCCATGTCCACATGTTTACAATTTCACGTAACAAAATGGCTAAAATTCCAGTTGAAATTTTTTCAAAGTCCCTTAAAAATTTTCCAATTTTTGTCCCAATTCTTCCCATTCCCATTGAAACTTTTCAAATCCCTCTCAAAATTGTTGAAATTCTGTTAAAGCTTTTAAAATTCTCTCTAGAATTTTCAAAATCCATGTCCACATGTTTACAATTTCACGTCAAAAAATGGCTAAAATTCCAGTTGAAATTTTTTCAAAGTCCCTTAAAAATTTTCCAATTTTTGTCCCAATTCTTCCCATTCCCATTGAAACTTTTCAAATCCCTCTCCAAATTGTTGAAATTCTGTTAAAGCTTTTAAAATTCTCTCTAGAATTTTCAAAATCCATGTCCACATGTTTACAATTTCACGTCAAAAAATGGCTAAAATTCCAGTTGAAATTTTTTCAAAGTCCCTTAAAAATTTTCCAATATTTGTCCCAATTCTTCCCATTCCCATTGAAACTTTTCAAATCCCTCTCAAAATTGTTGAAATTCTCTTGAAGCTTTTAAAATTCTCTCTAGAATTTTCGAAATCCATGTCCACATGTTTACAATTTCACGTCAAAAAATGGCTAAAAATTCCAGTTGAAATTTTTTCAAAGTCCTTAAAAATTTTCCAATTTTTGTCCCAATTCTTCCCATTCCCATTGAAACTTTTCAAATCCCTCTCCAAATTGTTGAAATTCTCTTGAACCTTTTAAAATTCTCTCTAGAATTTTCAAAATCCATGTCCACATGTTTACAATTTCACGTAACAAAATGGCTAAAATTCCAGTTGAAATTTTTTCAAAGTCCCTTAAAAATTTTCCAATTTTTGTCCCAATTCTTCCCATTCCCATTGAAACTTTTCAAATCCCTCTCAAAATTGTTGAAATTCTGTTGAAGCTTTTAAAATTCTCTCTAGAATTTTCAAAATCCATGTCCACATGTTTACAATTTCACGTCAAAAAATGGCTAAAATTCCAGTTGAAATTTTTTCAAAGTCCCTTAAAAATTTTCCAATTTTTGTCCCAATTCTTCCCATTCCCATTGAAACTTTTCAAATCCCTCTCAAAATTGTTGAAATTCTCTTGAAGCTTTTAAAATTCTCTCTAGAATTTTCAAAATCCATGTCCACATGTTTACAATTTCACGTCAAAAAATGGCTAAAATTCCAGTTGAAATTTTTTCAAAGTCCCTTAAAAATTTTCCAATTTTTGTCCCAATTCTTCCCATTCCCATTGAAACTTTTCAAATCCCTCTCAAAATTGTTGAAATTCTGTTGAAGCTTTTAAAATTCTCTCTAGAATTTTCAAAATCCATGTCCACATGTTTACAATTTCACGTCAAAAAATTGCTAAAATTCCAGTTGAAATTTTTTCAAAGTCCCTTAAAAATTTTCCAATTTTTGTCCCAATTCTTCCCATTCCCATTGAAACTTTTCAAATCCCTCTCAAAATTGTTGAAATTCTCTTGAAGCTTTTAAAATTCTCTCTAGAATTTTCAAAATCCATGTCCACATGTTTACAATTTCACGTCAAAAAATTTCTAAAATTCCAGTTGAAATTTTTTCAAAGTCCCTTAAAAATTTTCCAATTTTTGTCCCAATTCTTCCCATTCCCATTGAAACTTTTCAAATTCCTCTCAAAATTATTGAAATTCTGTTGAAGCTTTTAAAATTCTCTCTAGAATTTTCAAAATCCATGTCCACATGTTTACAATTTCACGTCAAAAAATTGCTAAAATTCCAGTTGAAATTTTTTCAAAGTCCCTTAAAAATTTTCCAATTTTTGTCCCAATTCTTCCCATTCCCATTGAAACTTTTCAAATCCCTCTCAAAATTGTTGAAATTCTGTTAAAGCTTTTAAAATTCTCTCTAGAATTTTCAAAATCCATGGCCACATGTTTACAATTTCACGTAAAAAAAATGCTAAAATTCCAGTTGAAATTTTTTCTAAGTCCCTTAAAAATTTTCCAATATTTGTCCCAATTCTTCCCATTCCCATTGAAACTTTTCAAATTCCTCTCAAAATTGTTGAAATTCTGTTGAAGCTTTTAAAATTCTCTCTAGAATTTTCAAAATCCATGTCCACATGTTTACAATTTCACGTCAAAAAATGGCTAAAATTCCAGTTGAAATTTTTTCAAAGTCCTTAAAAATTTTCCAATTTTTGTCCCAATTCTTCCCATTCCCATTGAAACTTTTCAAATTCCTCTCAAAATTGTTGAAATTCTCTTGAAGCTTTTAAAATTCTCTCTAGAATTTTCAAAATCCATGTCCACATGTTTACAATTTCACGTCAAAAAATGGCTAAAATTCCAGTTGAAATTTTTTCAAAGTCCCTTAAAATTTTCCAATTTTTGTCCCAATTCTTCCCATTCCCATTGAAACTTTTCAAATCCCTCTCAAAATTGTTGAAATTCTGTTGAAGCTTTTAAAATTCTCTCTAGAATTTTCAAAATCCATGTCCACATGTTTACAATTTCACGTAACAAAATGGCTAAAATTCCAGTTGAAATTTTTTCAAAGTCCCTTAAAAATTTTCCAATTTTTGTCCCAATTCTTCCCATTCCCATTGAAACTTTTCAAATCCCTCTCAAAATTGTTGAAATTCTCTTGAAGCTTTTAAAATTCTCTCTAGAATTTTCAAAATCCATGTCCACATGTTTACAATTTCACGTAACAAAATGGCTAAAATTCCAGTTGAAATTTTTTCAAAGTCCCTTAAAAATTTTCCAATTTTTGTCCCAATTCTTCCCATTCCCATTGAAACTTTTCAAATCCCTCTCAAAATTGTTGAAATTCTGTTGAAGCTTTTAAAATTCTCTCTAGAATTTTCAAAATCCATGTCCACATGTTTACAATTTCACGTCAAAAAATTGCTAAAATTCCAGTTGAAATTTTTTCAAAGTCCCTTAAAAATTTTCCAATTTTTGTCCCAATTCTTCCCATTCCCATTGAAACTTTTCAAATCCCTCTCAAAATTGTTGAAATTCTCTTGAAGCTTTTAAAATTCTCTCTAGAATTTTCAAAATCCATGTCCACATGTTTACAATTTCACGTCAAAAAATGGCTAAAATTCCAGTTGAAATTTTTTCAAAGTCCCTTAAAAATTTTCCAATTTTTGTCCCAATTCTTCCCATTCCCATTGAAACTTTTCAAATCCCTCTCAAAATTGTTGAAATTCTGTTAAAGCTTTTAAAATTCTCTCTAGAATTTTCAAAATCCATGTCCACATGTTTACAATTTCACGTCAAAAAATGGCTAAAATTCCAGTTGAAATTTTTTCAAAGTCCCTTAAAAATTTTCCAATATTTGTCCCAATTCTTCCCATTCCCATTGAAACTTTTCAAATCCCTCTCAAAATTGTTGAAATTCTCTTGAAGCTTTTAAAATTCTCTCTAGAATTTTCGAAATCCATGTCCACATGTTTACAATTTCACGTCAAAAAATTGCTAAAATTCCAGTTGAAATTTTTTCAAAGTCCCTTAAAAATTTTCCAATTTTTGTCCCAATTCTTCCCATTCCCATTGAAACTTTTCAAATCCCTCTCAAAATTGTTGAAATTCTCTTGAAGCTTTTAAAATTCTCTCTAGAATTTTCAAAATCCATGTCCACATGTTTACAATTTCACGTCAAAAAATGGCTAAAATTCCAGATGAAATTTTTTCAAAGTCCCTTAAAAATTTTCCAATTTTTGTCCCAATTCTTCCCATTCCCATTGAAACTTTTCAAATCCCTCTCAAAATTGTTGAAATTCTCTTGAAGCTTTTAAAATTCTCTCTAGAATTTTCAAAATCCATGTCCACATGTTTACAATTTCACGTAACAAAATGGCTAAAATTCCAGTTGAAATTTTTTCAAAGTCCCTTAAAAATTTTCCAATTTTTGTCCCAATTCTTCCCATTCCCATTGAAACTTTTCAAATCCCTCTCAAAATTGTTGAAATTCTGTTGAAGCTTTTAAAATTCTCTCTAGAATTTTCAAAATCCATGTCCACATGTTTACAATTTCACGTCAAAAAAATGCTAAAATTCCAGTTGAAATTTTTTCAAAGTCCCTTAAAAATTTTCCAATTTTTGTCCCAATTCTTCCCATTCCCATTGAAACTTTTCAAATCCCTCTCAAAATTGTTGAAATTCTGTTGAAGCTTTTAAAATTCTCTCTAGAATTTTCAAAATCCATGTCCACATGTTTACAATTTCACGTCAAAAAATTGCTAAAATTCCAGTTGAAATTTTTTCAAAGTCCCTTAAAAATTTTCCAATTTTTGTCCCAATTCTTCCCATTCCCATTGAAACTTTTCAAATCCCTCTCAAAATTGTTGAAATTCTGTTAAAGCTTTTAAAATTCTCTCTAGAATTTTCAAAATCCATGTCCACATGTTTACAATTTCACGTCAAAAAATGGCTAAAATTCCAGTTGAAATTTTTTCAAAGTCCCTTAAAAATTTTCCAATTTTTGTCCCAATTCTTCCCATTCCCATTGAAACTTTTCAAATCCCTCTCAAAATTGTTGAAATTCTGTTAAAGCTTTTAAAATTCTCTCTAGAATTTTCAAAATCCATGTCCACATGTTTACAATTTCACGTCAAAAAATGGCTAAAATTCCAGTTGAAATTTTTTCAAAGTCCCTTAAAAATTTTCCAATATTTGTCCCAATTCTTCCCATTCCCATTGAAACTTTTCAAATCCCTCTCAAAATTGTTGAAATTCTCTTGAAGCTTTTAAAATTCTCTCTAGAATTTTCGAAATCCATGTCCACATGTTTACAATTTCACGTCAAAAAATTGCTAAAATTCCAGTTGAAATTTTTTCAAAGTCCCTTAAAAATTTTCCAATTTTTGTCCCAATTCTTCCCATTCCCATTGAAACTTTTCAAATCCCTCTCAAAATTGTTGAAATTCTGTTAAAGCTTTTAAAATTCTCTCTAGAATTTTCAAAATCCATGTCCACATGTTTACAATTTCACGTAACAAAATGGCTAAAATTCCAGTTGAAATTTTTTCAAAGTCCCTTAAAAATTTTCCAATTTTTGTCCCAATTCTTCCCATTCCCATTGAAACTTTTCAAATCCCTCTCAAAATTGTTGAAATTCTCTTGAAGCTTTTAAAATTCTCTCTAGAATTTTCAAAATCCATGGCCACATGTTTACAATTTCACGTCAAAAAATGGCTAAAATTCCAGTTGAAATTTTTTCAAAGTCCCTTAAAAATTTTCCAATTTTTGTCCCAATTCTTCCCATTCCCATTGAAACTTTTCAAATCCCTCTCAAAATTGTTGAAATTCTCTTGAAGCTTTTAAAATTCTCTCTAGAATTTTCAAAATCCATGGCCACATGTTTACAATTTCACGTCAAAAAATGGCTAAAATTCCAGATGAAATTTTTTCAAAGTCCCTTAAAAATTTTCCAATTTTTGTCCCAATTCTTCCCATTCCCATTGAAACTTTTCAAATCCCTCTCAAAATTGTTGAAATTCTCTTGAAGCTTTTAAAATTCTCTCTAGAATTTTCAAAATCCATGGCCACATGTTTACCATTTCACGTCAAAAAATGGCTAAAATTCCAGTTGAAATTTTTTCAAAGTCCCTTAAAAATTTTCCAATTTTTGTCCCAATTCTTCCCATTCCCATTGAAACTTTTCAAATCCCTCTCAAAATTGTTGAAATTCTCTTGAAGCTTTTAAAATTCTCTCTAGAATTTTCAAAATCCATGTCCACATGTTTACAATTTCACGTAACAAAATGTCTAAAATTCCAGTTGAAATTTTTTCAAAGTCCCTTAAAAATTTTCCAATTTTTGTCCCAATTCTTCCCATTCCCATTGAAACTTTTCAAATCCCTCTCAAAATTGTTGAAATTCTCTTGAAGCTTTTAAAATTCTCTCTAGAATTTTCAAAATCCATGTCCACATGTTTACAATTTCACGTCAAAAAAATGCTAAAATTCCAGTTGAAATTTTTTCAAAGTCCCTTAAAAATTTTCCAATTTTTGTCCCAATTCTTCCCATTCCCATTGAAACTTTTCAAATCCCTCTCAAAATTGTTGAAATTCTGTTGAAGCTTTTAAAATTCTCTCTAGAATTTTCAAAATCCATGTCCACATGTTTACAATTTCACGTCAAAAAATTGCTAAAATTCCAGTTGAAATTTTTTCAAAGTCCCTTAAAAATTTTCCAATTTTTGTCCCAATTCTTCCCATTCCCATTGAAACTTTTCAAATCCCTCTCAAAGTTGTTGAAATTCTGTTAAAGCTTTTAAAATTCTCTCTAGAATTTTCAAAATCCATGTCCACATGTTTACAATTTCACGTCAAAAAATGGCTAAAATTCCAGTTGAAATTTTTTCAAAGTCCCTTAAAAATTTTCCAATTTTTGTCCCAATTCTTCCCATTCCCATTGAAACTTTTCAAATCCCTCTCAAAATTGTTGAAATTCTGTTAAAGCTTTTAAAATTCTCTCTAGAATTTTCAAAATCCATGTCCACATGTTTACAATTTCACGTCAAAAAATGGCTAAAATTCCAGTTGAAATTTTTTCAAAGTCCCTTAAAAATTTTCCAATATTTGTCCCAATTCTTCCCATTCCCATTGAAACTTTTCAAATCCCTCTCAAAATTGTTGAAATTCTCTTGAAGCTTTTAAAATTCTCTCTAGAATTTTCGAAATCCATGTCCACATGTTTACAATTTCACGTCAAAAAATTGCTAAAATTCCAGTTGAAATTTTTTCAAAGTCCCTTAAAAATTTTCCAATTTTTGTCCCAATTCTTCCCATTCCCATTGAAACTTTTCAAATCCCTCTCAAAATTGTTGAAATTCTGTTAAAGCTTTTAAAATTCTCTCTAGAATTTTCAAAATCCATGGCCACATGTTTACAATTTCACGTAACAAAATGGCTAAAATTCCAGTTGAAATTTTTTCAAAGTCCCTTAAAAATTTTCCAATTTTTGTCCCAATTCTTCCCATTCCCATTGAAACTTTTCAAATCCCTCTCAAAATTGTTGAAATTCTCTTGAAGCTTTTAAAATTCTCTCTAGAATTTTCAAAATCCATGTCCACATGTTTACAATTTCACGTCAAAAAATTGCTAAAATTCCAGTTGAAATTTTTTCAAAGTCCCTTAAAAATTTTCCAATTTTTGTCCCAATTCTTCCCATTCCCATTGAAACTTTTCAAATCCCTCTCAAAATTGTTGAAATTCTGTTGAAGCTTTTAAAATTCTCTCTAGAATTTTCAAAATCCATGTCCACATGTTTACAATTTCACGTCAAAAAATGGCTAAAATTCCAGTTGAAATTTTTTCAAAGTCCCTTAAAAATTTTCCAATTTTTGTCCCAATTCTTCCCATTCCCATTGAAACTTTTCAAATTCCTCTCAAAATTATTGAAATTCTGTTGAAGCTTTTAAAATTCTCTCTAGAATTTTCAAAATCCATGTCCACATGTTTACAATTTCACGTCAAAAAATGGCTAAAATTCCAGTTGAAATTTTTTCAAAGTCCCTTAACAATTTTCCAATTTTTGTCCCAATTCTTCCCATTCCCATTGAAACTTTTCAAATCCCTCTCAAAATTGTTGAAATTCTGTTAAAGCTTTTAAAATTCTCTCTAGAATTTTCAAAATCCATGGCCACATGTTTACAATTTCACGTCAAAAAATGGCTAAAATTCCAGTTGAAATTTTTTCAAAGTCCCTGAAAAATTTTCCAATTTTTGTCCCAATTCTTCCCATTCCCATTGAAACTTTTCAAATCCCTCTCAAAATTGTTGAAATTCTCTTGAAGCTTTTAAAATTCTCTCTAGAATTTTCAAAATCCATGTCCACATGTTTACAATTTCACGTCAAAAAATGGCTAAAATTCCAGTTGAAATTTTTTCAAAGTCCCTTAAAAATTTTCCAATTTTTGTCCCAATTCTTCCCATTCCCATTGAAACTTTTCAAATCCCTCTCAAAATTGTTGAAATTCTGTTGAAGCTTTTAAAATTCTCTCTAGAATTTTCAAAATCCATGTCCACATGTTTACAATTTCACGTAAAAAAAATGCTAAAATTCCAGTTGAAATTTTTTCAAAGTCCCTTAAAAATTTTCCAATTTTTGTCCCAATTCTTCCCATTCCCATTGAAACTTTTCAAATTCCTCTCAAAATTGTTGAAATTCTGTTGAAGCTTTTAAAATTCTCTCTAGAATTTTCAAAATCCATGTCCACATGTTTACAATTTCACGTCAAAAAATTGCTAAAATTCCAGTTGAAATTTTTTCAAAGTCCCTTAAAAATTTTCCAATTTTTGTCCCAATTCTTCCCATTCCCATTGAAACTTTTCAAATTCCTCTCAAAATTGTTGAAATTCTCTTGAAGCTTTTAAAATTCTCTCTAGAATTTTCAAAATCCATGGCCACATGTTTACAATTTCACGTCAAAAAATGGCTAAAATTCCAGTTGAAATTTTTTCAAAGTCCCTTAAAAAATTTCCAATTTTTGTTCCAATTCTTCCCATTCCCATTGAAACTTTTCAAATCCCTCTCAAAATTGTTGAAATTCTGTTGAAGCTTTTAAAATTCTCTCTAGAATTTTCAAAATCCATGTCCACATGTTTACAATTTCACGTAACAAAATGGCTAAAATTCCAGTTGAAATTTTTTCAAAGTCCCTTAAAAATTTTCCAATTTTTGCCCCAATTCTTCCCATTCCCATTGAAACTTTTCAAATCCCTCTCAAAATTGTTGAAATTCTGTTGAAGCTTTTAAAATTCTCTCTAGAATTTTCAAAATCCATGTCCACATGTTTACAATTTCACGTCAAAAAATGGCTAAAATTCCAGTTGAAATTTTTTCAAAGTCCCTTAAAAATTTTCCAATTTTTGTCCCAATTCTTCCCATTCCCATTGAAACTTTTCAAATCCCTCTCAAAATTGTTGAAATTCTCTTGAAGCTTTTAAAATTCTCTCTAGAATTTTCAAAATCCATGTCCACATGTTTACAATTTCACGTCAAAAAATGGCTAAAATTCCAGTTGAAATTTTTTCAAAGTCCCTTAAAAATTTTCCAATTTTTGTCCCAATTCTTCCCATTCCCATTGAAACTTTTCAAATCCCTCTCAAAATTGTTGAAATTCTCTTGAAGCTTTTAAAATTCTCTCTAGAATTTTCAAAATCCATGTCCACATGTTTACAATTTCACGTCAAAAAATGGCTAAAATTCCAGTTGAAATTTTTTCAAAGTCCCTTAAAAATTTTCCAATTTTTGTCCCAATTCTTCCCATTCCCATTGAAACTTTTCAAATCCCTCTCAAAATTGTTGAAATTCTGTTGAAGCTTTTAAAATTCTCTCTAGAATTTTCAAAATCCATGTCCACATGTTTACAATTTCACGTCAAAAAATTGCTAAAATTCCAGTTGAAATTTTTTCAAAGTCCCTTAAAAATTTTCCAATTTTTGTCCCAATTCTTCCCATTCCCATTGAAACTTTTCAAATCCCTCTCAAAATTGTAGAAATTCTGTTGAAGCTTTTAAAATTCTCTCTAGAATTTTCAAAATCCATGTCCACATGTTTACAATTTCACGTCAAAAAATGGCTAAAATTCCAGTTGAAATTTTTTCAAAGTCCCTTAAAAATTTTCCAATTTTTGTCCCAATTCTTCCCATTCCCATTGAAACTTTTCAAATCCCTCTCAAAATTGTTGAAATTCTCTTGAAGCTTTTAAAATTCTCTCTAGAATTTTCAAAATCCATGTCCACATGTTTACAATTTCACGTCAAAAAATGGCTAAAATTCCAGTTGAAATTTTTTCAAAGTCCCTTAAAAATTTTCCAATATTTGTCCCAATTCTTCCCATTCCCATTGAAACTTTTCAAATCCCTCTCAAAATTGTTGAAATTCTCTTGAAGCTTTTAAAATTCTCTCTAGAATTTTCGAAATCCATGTCCACATGTTTACAATTTCACGTAAAATTGCTAAAATTCCAGTTGAAATTTTTTCAAAGTCCCTTAAAAATTTTCCAATTTTTGTCCCAATTCTTCCCATTCCCATTGAAACTTTTCAAATCCCTCTCAAAATTGTTGAAATTCTGTTGAAGCTTTTAAAATTCTCTCTAGAATTTTCAAAATCCATGTCCACATGTTTACAATTTCATGTCAAAAAATGGCTAAAATTCCAGTTGAAATTTTTTCAAAGTCCCTTAAAAATTTTCCAATTTTTGTCCCAATTCTTCCCATTCCCATTGAAACTTTTCAAATCCCTCTCAAAATTGTTGAAATTCTGTTGAAGCTTTTAAAATTCTCTCTAGAATTTTCAAAATCTATGTCCACATGTTTACAATTTCACGTCAAAAAATGGCTAAAATTCCAGTTGAAATTTTTTCAAAGTCCCTTAAAAATTTTCCAATTTTGGTCCTAATTCTTCCCATTCCCATTGAAACTTTTCAAATCCCTCTCAAAATTGTTGAAATTCTCTTGAAGCTTTTAAAATTCTCTCTAGAATTTTCAAAATCCATGTCCACATGTTTACAATTTCACGTCAAAAATGGCTAAAATTCCAGTTGAAATTTTTTCAAAGTCCCTTAAAAATTTTCCAATTTTTGTCCCAATTCTTCCCATTCCCATTGAAACTTTTCAAATCCCTCTCAAAATTGTTGAAATTCTGTTGAAGCTTTTAAAATTCTCTCTAGAATTTTCAAAATCCATGTCCACATGTTTACAATTTCACGTCAAAAAATGGCTAAAATTCCAGTTGAAATTTTTTCAAAGTCCCTTAAAAATTTTCCAATTTTTGTCCCAATTCTTCCCATTCCCATTGAAACTTTTCAAATCCCTCTCAAAATTGTTGAAATTCTCTTGAAGCTTTTAAAATTCTCTCTAGAATTTTCAAAATCCATGTCCACATGTTTACAATTTCACGTCAAAAAATTGCTAAAATTCCAGTTGAAATTTTTTCAAAGTCCCTTAAAAATTTTCCAATTTTTGTCCCAATTCTTCCCATTCCCATTGAAACTTTTCAAATCCCTCTCAAAATTGTTGAAATTCTCTTGAAGCTTTTAAAATTCTCTCTAGAATTTTCAAAATCCATGTCCACATGTTTACAATTTCACGTAAAAAAATGGCTAAAATTCCAGTTGAAATTTTTTCAAAGTCCCTTAAAAATTTTCCAATTTTTGTCCCAATTCTTCCCATTCCCATTGAAACTTTTCAAATCCCTCTCAAAATTGTTGAAATTCTGTTGAAGCTTTTAAAATTCTCTCTAGAATTTTCAAAATCCATGTCCACATGTTTACAATTTCACGTCAAAAAATGGCTAAAATTCCAGTTGAAATTTTTTCAAAGTCCCTTAAAAATTTTCCAATTTTTGTCCCAATTCTTCCCATTCCCATTGAAACTTTTCAAATCCCTCTCAAAATTGTTGAAATTCTGTTGAAGCTTTTAAAATTCTCTCTAGAATTTTCAAAATCCATGTCCACATGTTTACAATTTCACGTCAAAAAATGGCTAAAATTCCAGTTGAAATTTTTTCAAAGTCCCTTAAAAATTTTCCAATTTTTGTCCCAATTCTTCCCATTCCCATTGAAACTTTTCAAATCCCTCTCAAAATTGTTGAAATTCTCTTGAAGCTTTTAAAATTCTCTCTAGAATTTTCAAAATCCATGTCCACATGTTTACAATTTCACGTCAAAAAATGGCTAAAATTCCAGTTGAAATTTTTTCAAAGTCCCTTAAAAATTTTCCAATATTTGTCCCAATTCTTCCCATTCCCATTGAAACTTTTCAAATCCCTCTCAAAATTGTTGAAATTCTCTTGAAGCTTTTAAAATTCTCTCTAGAATTTTCGAAATCCATGTCCACATGTTTACAATTTCACGTCAAAAAATTGCTAAAATTCCAGTTGAAATTTTTTCAAAGTCCCTTAAAAATTTTCCAATTTTTGTCCCAATTCTTCCCATTCCCATTGAAACTTTTCAAATCCCTCTCAAAATTGTTGAAATTCTGTTGAAGCTTTTAAAATTCTCTCTAGAATTTTCAAAATCCATGTCCACATGTTTACAATTTCATGTCAAAAATGGCTAAAATTCCAGTTGAAATTTTTCAAAGTCCCTTAAAAATTTTCCAATTTTGTCCCAATTCTTCCCATTCCCATTGAAACTTTTCAAATCCCTCTCAAAATTGTTGAAATTCTGTTGAAGCTTTTAAAATTCTCTCTAGAATTTTCAAAATCTATGTCCACATGTTTACAATTTCACGTCAAAAAATGGCTAAAATTCCAGTTGAAATTTTTTCAAAGTCCCTTAAAAATTTTCCAATTTTGGTCCTAATTCTTCCCATTCCCATTGAAACTTTTCAAATCCCTCTCAAAATTGTTGAAATTCTCTTGAAGCTTTTAAAATTCTCTCTAGAATTTTCAAAATCCATGTCCACATGTTTACAATTTCACGTCAAAAAATGGCTAAAATTCCAGTTGAAATTTTTTCAAAGTCCCTTAAAAATTTTCCAATTTTTGTCCCAATTCTTCCCATTCCCATTGAAACTTTTCAAATCCCTCTCAAAATTGTTGAAATTCTGTTGAAGCTTTTAAAATTCTCTCTAGAATTTTCAAAATCCATGTCCACATGTTTACAATTTCACGTCAAAAAATGGCTAAAATTCCAGTTGAAATTTTTTCAAAGTCCCTTAAAAATTTTCCAATTTTTGTCCCAATTCTTCCCATTCCCATTGAAACTTTTCAAATCCCTCTCAAAATTGTTGAAATTCTCTTGAAGCTTTTAAAATTCTCTCTAGAATTTTCAAAATCCATGTCCACATGTTTACAATTTCACGTCAAAAAATTGCTAAAATTCCAGTTGAAATTTTTTCAAAGTCCCTTAAAAATTTTCCAATTTTTGTCCCAATTCTTCCCATTCCCATTGAAACTTTTCAAATCCCTCTCAAAATTGTTGAAATTCTCTTGAAGCTTTTAAAATTCTCTCTAGAATTTTCAAAATCCATGTCCACATGTTTACAATTTCACGTAAAAAAATGGCTAAAATTCCAGTTGAAATTTTTTCAAAGTCCCTTAAAAATTTTCCAATTTTTGTCCCAATTCTTCCCATTCCCATTGAAACTTTTCAAATCCCTCTCAAAATTGTTGAAATTCTGTTGAAGCTTTTAAAATTCTCTCTAGAATTTTCAAAATCCATGTCCACATGTTTACAATTTCACGTCAAAAAATGGCTAAAATTCCAGTTGAAATTTTTTCAAAGTCCCTTAAAAATTTTCCAATTTTTGTCCCAATTCTTCCCATTCCCATTGAAACTTTTCAAATCCCTCTCAAAATTGTTGAAATTCTCTTGAAGCTTTTAAAATTCTCTCTAGAATTTTCAAAATCCATGTCCACATGTTTACAATTTCACGTCAAAAAATTGCTAAAATTCCAGTTGAAATTTTTTCAAAGTCCCTTAAAAATTTTCCAATTTTTGTCCAATTCTTCCCATTCCCATTGAAACTTTTCAAATCCCTCTCAAAATTGTTGAAATTCTCTTGAAGCTTTTAAAATTCTCTCTAGAATTTTCAAAATCCATGTCCACATGTTTACAATTTCACATCAAAAAATGGCTAAAATTCCAGTTGAAATTTTTTCAAAGTCCCTTAAAAATTTTCCAATTTTTGTCCCAATTCTTCCCATTCCCATTGAAACTTTTCAAATCCCTCTCAAAATTGTTGAAATTCTGTTGAAGCTTTTAAAATTCTCTCTAGAATTTTCAAAATCCATGTCCACATGTTTACAATTTCACGTCAAAAAATGGCTAAAATTCCAGTTGAAATTTTTTCAAAGTCCCTTAAAAATTTTCCAATTTTTGTCCCAATTCTTCCCATTCCCATTGAAACTTTTCAAATCCCTCTCAAAATTGTTGAAATTCTGTTGAAGCTTTTAAAATTCTCTCTAGAATTTTCAAAATCCATGTCCACATGTTTACAATTTCACGTCAAAAAATGGCTAAAATTCCAGTTGAAATTTTTCAAAGTCCCTTAAAAATTTTCCAATTTTTGTCCCAATTCTTCCCATTCCCATTGAAACTTTTCAAATCCCTCTCAAAATTGTTGAAATTCTCTTGAAGCTTTTAAAATTCTCTCTAGAATTTTCAAAATCCATGTCCACATGTTTACAATTTCACGTAACAAAATGGCTAAAATTCCAGTTGAAATTTTTTCAAAGTCCCTTAAAAATTTTCCAATTTTTGTCCCAATTCTTCCCATTCCCATTGAAACTTTTCAAATCCCTCTCAAAATTGTTGAAATTCTGTTGAAGCTTTTAAAATTCTCTCTAGAATTTTCAAAATCCATGTCCACATGTTTACAATTTCACGTCAAAAAATGGCTAAAATTCCAGTTGAAATTTTTTCAAAGTCCCTTAAAAATTTTCCAATTTTTGTCCCAATTCTTCCCATTCCCATTGAAACTTTTCAAATCCCTCTCAAAATTGTTGAAATTCTCTTGAAGCTTTTAAAATTCTCTCTAGAATTTTCAAAATCCATGTCCACATGTTTACAATTTCACGTCAAAAAATTGCTAAAATTCCAGTTGAAATTTTTTCAAAGTCCCTTAAAAATTTTCCAATTTTTGTCCCAATTCTTCCCATTCCCATTGAAACTTTTCAAATCCCTCTCAAAATTGTTGAAATTCTCTTGAAGCTTTTAAAATTCTCTCTAGAATTTTCAAAATCCATGTCCACATGTTTACAATTTCACATAAAAAAATGGCTAAAATTCCAGTTGAAATTTTTTCAAAGTCCCTTAAAAATTTTCCAATTTTTGTCCCAATTCTTCCCATTCCCATTGAAACTTTTCAAATCCCTCTCAAAATTGTTGAAATTCTGTTGAAGCTTTTAAAATTCTCTCTAGAATTTTCAAAATCCATGTCCACATGTTTACAATTTCACGTCAAAAAATGGCTAAAATTCCAGTTGAAATTTTTTCAAAGTCCCTTAAAAATTTTCCAATTTTTGTCCCAATTCTTCCCATTCCCATTGAAACTTTTCAAATCCCTCTCAAAATTGTAGAAATTCTGTTGAAGCTTTTAAAATTCTCTCTAGAATTTTCAAAATCCATGTCCACATGTTTACAATTTCACGTCAAAAAATGGCTAAAATTCCAGTTGAAATTTTTTCAAAGTCCCTTAAAAATTTTCCAATTTTTGTCCCAATTCTTCCCATTCCCATTGAAACTTTTCAAATCCCTCTCAAAATTGTTGAAATTCTGTTAAAGCTTTTAAAATTCTCTCTAGAATTTTCAAAATCCATGTCCACATGTTTACAATTTCACGTCAAAAAATGGCTAAAATTCCAGTTGAAATTTTTTCAAAGTCCCTTAAAAATTTTCCAATATTTGTCCCAATTCTTCCCATTCCCATTGAAACTTTTCAAATCCCTCTCAAAATTGTTGAAATTCTCTTGAAGCTTTTAAAATTCTCTCTAGAATTTTCAAAATCCATGTCCACATGTTTACAATTTCACGTCAAAAAATTGCTAAAATTCCAGTTGAAATTTTTTCAAAGTCCCTTAAAAATTTTCCAATTTTGTCCCAATTCTTCCCATTCCCATTGAAACTTTTCAAATCCCTCTCAAAATTGTTGAAATTCTGTTGAAGCTTTTAAAATTCTCTCTAGAATTTTCAAAATCCATGTCCACATGTTTACAATTTCATGTCAAAAAATGGCTAAAATTCCAGTTGAAATTTTTTCAAAGTCCCTTAAAAATTTTCCAATTTTTGTCCCAATTCTTCCCATTCCCATTGAAACTTTTCAAATCCCTCTCAAAATTGTTGAAATTCTGTTGAAGCTTTTAAAATTCTCTCTAGAATTTTCAAAATCTATGTCCACATGTTTACAATTTCACGTCAAAAAATGGCTAAAATTCCAGTTGAAATTTTTTCAAAGTCCCTTAAAAATTTTCCAATTTTGGTCCCAATTCTTCCCATTCCCATTGAAACTTTTCAAATCCCTCTCAAAATTGTTGAAATTCTCTTGAAGCTTTTAAAATTCTCTCTAGAATTTTCAAAATCCATGTCCACATGTTTACAATTTCACGTCAAAAAATGGCTAAAATTCCAGTTGAAATTTTTTCAAAGTCCCTTAAAAATTTTCCAATTTTTGTCCCAATTCTTCCCATTCCCATTGAAACTTTTCAAATCCCTCTCAAAATTGTTGAAATTCTGTTGAAGCTTTTAAAATTCTCTCTAGAATTTTCAAAATCCATGTCCACATGTTTACAATTTCACGTCAAAAAATGGCTAAAATTCCAGTTGAAATTTTTTCAAAGTCCCTTAAAAATTTTCCAATTTTTGTCCCAATTCTTCCCATTCCCATTGAAACTTTTCAAATCCCTCTCAAAATTGTTGAAATTCTCTTGAAGCTTTTAAAATTCTCTCTAGAATTTTCAAAATCCATGTCCACATGTTTACAATTTCACGTCAAAAAATTGCTAAAATTCCAGTTGAAATTTTTTCAAAGTCCCTTAAAAATTTTCCAATTTTTGTCCCAATTCTTCCCATTCCCATTGAAACTTTTCAAATCCCTCTCAAAATTGTTGAAATTCTCTTGAAGCTTTTAAAATTCTCTCTAGAATTTTCAAAATCCATGTCCACATGTTTACAATTTCACGTAAAAAAATGGCTAAAATTCCAGTTGAAATTTTTTCAAAGTCCCTTAAAAATTTTCCAATTTTTGTCCCAATTCTTCCCATTCCCATTGAAACTTTTCAAATCCCTCTCAAAATTGTTGAAATTCTGTTGAAGCTTTTAAAATTCTCTCTAGAATTTTCAAAATCCATGTCCACATGTTTACAATTTCACGTCAAAAAATGGCTAAAATTCCAGTTGAAATTTTTTCAAAGTCCCTTCAAAATTTTCCAATTTTTGTCCCAATTCTTCCCATTCCCATTGAAACTTTTCAAATCCCTCTCAAAATTGTTGAAATTCTGTTGAAGCTTTTAAAATTCTCTCTAGAATTTTCAAAATCCATGTCCACATGTTTACAATTTCACATAAAAAAATGGCTAAAATTCCAGTTGAAATTTTTTCAAAGTCCCTTAAAAATTTTCCAATTTTTGTCCCAATTCTTCCCATTCCCATTGAAACTTTTCAAATCCCTCTCAAAATTGTTGAAATTCTCTTGAAGCTTTTAAAATTCTCTCTAGAATTTTCAAAATCCATGTCCACATGTTTACAATTTCACGTCAAAAAATGGCTAAAATTCCAGTTGAAATTTTTTCAAAGTCCCTTAAAAATTTTCCAATTTTTGTCCCAATTCTTCCCATTCCCATTGAAACTTTTCAAATCCCTCTCAAAATTGTTGAAATTCTGTTGAAGCTTTTAAAATTCTCTCTAGAATTTTCAAAATCCATGTCCACATGTTTACAATTTCACGTCAAAAAATGGCTAAAATTCCAGTTGAAATTTTTTCAAAGTCCCTTAAAAATTTTCCAATTTTTGTCCCAATTCTTCCCATTCCCATTGAAACTTTTCAAATCCCTCTCAAAATTGTAGAAATTCTGTTGAAGCTTTTAAAATTCTCTCTAGAATTTTCAAAATCCATGTCCACATGTTTACAATTTCACGTCAAAAAATGGCTAAAATTCCAGTTGAAATTTTTTCAAAGTCCCTTAAAAATTTTCCAATTTTTGTCCCAATTCTTCCCATTCCCATTGAAACTTTTCAAATCCCTCTCAAAATTGTTGAAATTCTGTTAAAGCTTTTAAAATTCTCTCTAGAATTTTCAAAATCCATGTCCACATGTTTACAATTTCACGTCAAAAAATGGCTAAAATTCCAGTTGAAATTTTTTCAAAGTCCCTTAAAAATTTTCCAATATTTGTCCCAATTCTTCCCATTCCCATTGAAACTTTTCAAATCCCTCTCAAAATTGTTGAAATTCTCTTGAAGCTTTTAAAATTCTCTCTAGAATTTTCGAAATCCATGTCCACATGTTTACAATTTCACGTCAAAAAATTGCTAAAATTCCAGTTGAAATTTTTTCAAAGTCCCTTAAAAATTTTCCAATTTTTGTCCCAATTCTTCCCATTCCCATTGAAACTTTTCAAATCCCTCTCAAAATTGTTGAAATTCTGTTGAAGCTTTTAAAATTCTCTCTAGAATTTTCAAAATCCATGTCCACATGTTTACAATTTCATGTCAAAAAATGGCTAAAATTCCAGTTGAAATTTTTTCAAAGTCCCTTAAAAATTTTCCAATTTTTGTCCCAATTCTTCCCATTCCCATTGAAACTTTTCAAATCCCTCTCAAAATTGTTGAAATTCTGTTGAAGCTTTTAAAATTCTCTCTAGAATTTTCAAAATCTATGTCCACATGTTTACAATTTCACGTCAAAAAATGGCTAAAATTCCAGTTGAAATTTTTTCAAAGTCCCTTAAAAATTTTCCAATTTTGGTCCCAATTCTTCCCATTCCCATTGAAACTTTTCAAATCCCTCTCAAAATTGTTGAAATTCTCTTGAAGCTTTTAAAATTCTCTCTAGAATTTTCAAAATCCATGTCCACATGTTTACAATTTCACGTCAAAAATGGCTAAAATTCCAGTTGAAATTTTTTCAAAGTCCCTTAAAAATTTTCCAATTTTTGTCCCAATTCTTCCCATTCCCATTGAAACTTTTCAAATCCCTCTCAAAATTGTTGAAATTCTGTTGAAGCTTTTAAAATTCTCTCTAGAATTTTCAAATCCATGTCCACATGTTTACAATTTCACGTCAAAAAATGGCTAAAATTCCAGTTGAAATTTTTTCAAAGTCCCTTAAAAATTTTCCAATTTTTGTCCCAATTCTTCCCATTCCCATTGAAACTTTTCAAATCCCTCTCAAAATTGTTGAAATTCTCTTGAAGCTTTTAAAATTCTCTCTAGAATTTTCAAAATCCATGTCCACATGTTTACAATTTCACGTCAAAAAATTGCTAAAATTCCAGTTGAAATTTTTTCAAAGTCCCTTAAAAATTTTCCAATTTTTGTCCCAATTCTTCCCATTCCCATTGAAACTTTTCAAATCCCTCTCAAAATTGTTGAAATTCTCTTGAAGCTTTTAAAATTCTCTCTAGAATTTTCAAAATCCATGTCCACATGTTTACAATTTCACGTAAAAAAATGGCTAAAATTCCAGTTGAAATTTTTTCAAAGTCCCTTAAAAATTTTCCAATTTTTGTCCCAATTCTTCCCATTCCCATTGAAACTTTTCAAATCCCTCTCAAAATTGTTGAAATTCTGTTGAAGCTTTTAAAATTCTCTCTAGAATTTTCAAAATCCATGTCCACATGTTTACAATTTCACGTCAAAAAATGGCTAAAATTCCAGTTGAAATTTTTTCAAAGTCCCTTAAAAATTTTCCAATTTTTGTCCCAATTCTTCCCATTCCCATTGAAACTTTTCAAATCCCTCTCAAAATTGTTGAAATTCTCTTGAAGCTTTTAAAATTCTCTCTAGAATTTTCAAAATCCATGTCCACATGTTTACAATTTCACGTCAAAAAATTGCTAAAATTCCAGTTGAAATTTTTTCAAAGTCCCTTAAAAATTTTCCAATTTTTGTCCCAATTCTTCCCATTCCCATTGAAACTTTTCAAATCCCTCTCAAAATTGTTGAAATTCTCTTGAAGCTTTTAAAATTCTCTCTAGAATTTTCAAAATCCATGTCCACATGTTTACAATTTCACATAAAAAAATGGCTAAAATTCCAGTTGAAATTTTTTCAAAGTCCCTTAAAAATTTTCCAATTTTTGTCCCAATTCTTCCCATTCCCATTGAAACTTTTCAAATCCCTCTCAAAATTGTTGAAATTCTGTTGAAGCTTTTAAAATTCTCTCTAGAATTTTCAAAATCCATGTCCACATGTTTACAATTTCACGTCAAAAAATGGCTAAAATTCCAGTTGAAATTTTTTCAAAGTCCCTTAAAAATTTTCCAATTTTTGTCCCAATTCTTCCCATTCCCATTGAAACTTTTCAAATCCCTCTCAAAATTGTTGAAATTCTCTTGAAGCTTTTAAAATTCTCTCTAGAATTTTCAAAATCCATGTCCACATGTTTACAATTTCACGTCAAAAAATGGCTAAAATTCCAGTTGAAATTTTTTCAAAGTCCCTTAAAAATTTTCCAATTTTTGTCCCAATTCTTCCCATTCCCATTGAAACTTTTCAAATCCCTCTCAAAATTGTTGAAATTCTGTTAAAGCTTTTAAAATTCTCTCTAGAATTTTCAAAATCCATGTCCACATGTTTACAATTTCACGTCAAAAAATGGCTAAAATTCCAGTTGAAATTTTTTCAAAGTCCCTTAAAAATTTTCCAATATTTGTCCCAATTCTTCCCATTCCCATTGAAACTTTTCAAATCCCTCTCAAAATTGTTGAAATTCTCTTGAAGCTTTTAAAATTCTCTCTAGAATTTTCGAAATCCATGTCCACATGTTTACAATTTCACGTCAAAAAATTGCTAAAATTCCAGTTGAAATTTTTTCAAAGTCCCTTAAAAATTTTCCAATTTTTGTCCCAATTCTTCCCATTCCCATTGAAACTTTTCAAATCCCTCTCAAAATTGTTGAAATTCTGTTGAAGCTTTTAAAATTCTCTCTAGAATTTTCAAAATCCATGTCCACATGTTTACAATTTCATGTCAAAAAATGGCTAAAATTCCAGTTGAAATTTTTTCAAAGTCCCTTAAAAATTTCCAATTTTTGTCCCAATTCTTCCCATTCCCATTGAAACTTTTCAAATCCCTCTCAAAATTGTTGAAATTCTGTTGAAGCTTTTAAAATTCTCTCTAGAATTTTCAAAATCTATGTCCACATGTTTACAATTTCACGTCAAAAAATGGCTAAAATTCCAGTTGAAATTTTTTCAAAGTCCCTTAAAAATTTTCCAATTTTGGTCCCAATTCTTCCCATTCCCATTGAAACTTTTCAAATCCCTCTCAAAATTGTTGAAATTCTCTTGAAGCTTTTAAAATTCTCTCTAGAATTTTCAAAATCCATGTCCACATGTTTACAATTTCACGTCAAAAAATGGCTAAAATTCCAGTTGAAATTTTTTCAAAGTCCCTTAAAAATTTTCCAATTTTTGTCCCAATTCTTCCCATTCCCATTGAAACTTTTCAAATCCCTCTCAAAATTGTTGAAATTCTCTTGAAGCTTTTAAAATTCTCTCTAGAATTTTCAAAATCCATGTCCACATGTTTACAATTTCACGTCAAAAAATGGCTAAAATTCCAGTTGAAATTTTTTCAAAGTCCCTTAAAAATTTTCCAATTTTTGTCCCAATTCTTCCCATTCCCATTGAAACTTTTCAAATCCCTCTCAAAATTGTTGAAATTCTCTTGAAGCTTTTAAAATTCTCTCTAGAATTTTCAAAATCCATGTCCACATGTTTACAATTTCACGTCAAAAAATTGCTAAAATTCCAGTTGAAATTTTTCAAAGTCCCTTAAAAATTTTCCAATTTTTGTCCCAATTCTTCCCATTCCCATTGAAACTTTTCAAATCCCTCTCAAAATTGTTGAAATTCTCTTGAAGCTTTTAAAATTCTCTCTAGAATTTTCAAAATCCATGTCCACATGTTTACAATTTCACGTAAAAAAATGGCTAAAATTCCAGTTGAAATTTTTCAAAGTCCCTTAAAAATTTTCCAATTTTTGTCCCAATTCTTCCCATTCCCATTGAAACTTTTCAAATCCCTCTCAAAATTGTTGAAATTCTGTTGAAGCTTTTAAAATTCTCTCTAGAATTTTCGAAATCCATGTCCACATGTTTACAATTTCACGTCAAAAAATGGCTAAAATTCCAGTTGAAATTTTTTCAAAGTCCCTTAAAAATTTCCAATTTTTGTCCCAATTCTTCCCATTCCCATTGAAACTTTTCAAATCCCTCTCAAAATTGTTGAAATTCTCTTGAAGCTTTTAAAATTCTCTCTAGAATTTTCAAAATCCATGTCCACATGTTTACAATTTCACGTCAAAAAATTGCTAAAATTCCAGTTGAAATTTTTTCAAAGTCCCTTAAAAATTTTCCAATTTTTGTCCCAATTCTTCCCATTCCCATTGAAACTTTTCAAATCCCTCTCAAAATTGTTGAAATTCTCTTGAAGCTTTTAAAATTCTCTCTAGAATTTTCAAAATCCATGTCCACATGTTTACAATTTCACATAAAAAAATGGCTAAAATTCCAGTTGAAATTTTTTCAAAGTCCCTTAAAAATTTTCCAATTTTTGTCCCAATTCTTCCCATTCCCATTGAAACTTTTCAAATCCCTCTCAAAATTGTTGAAATTCTGTTGAAGCTTTTAAAATTCTCTCTAGAATTTTCAAAATCCATGTCCACATGTTTACAATTTCACGTCAAAAAATGGCTAAAATTCCAGTTGAAATTTTTTCAAAGTCCCTTAAAAATTTTCCAATTTTTGTCCCAATTCTTCCCATTCCCATTGAAACTTTTCAAATCCCTCTCAAAATTGTTGAAATTCTCTTGAAGCTTTTAAAATTCTCTCTAGAATTTTCAAAATCCATGTCCACATGTTTACAATTTCACGTCAAAAAATGGCTAAAATTCCAGTTGAAATTTTTTCAAAGTCCCTTAAAAATTTTCCAATTTTTGTCCCAATTCTTCCCATTCCCATTGAAACTTTTCAAATCCCTCTCAAAATTGTTGAAATTCTGTTAAAGCTTTTAAAATTCTCTCTAGAATTTTCAAATCCATGTCCACATGTTTACAATTTCACGTCAAAAAATGGCTAAAATTCCAGTTGAAATTTTTTCAAAGTCCCTTAAAAATTTTCCAATATTTGTCCCAATTCTTCCCATTCCCATTGAAACTTTTCAAATCCCTCTCAAAATTGTTGAAATTCTCTTGAAGCTTTTAAAATTCTCTCTAGAATTTTCGAAATCCATGTCCACATGTTTACAATTTCACGTCAAAAAATTGCTAAAATTCCAGTTGAAATTTTTTCAAAGTCCCTTAAAAATTTTCCAATTTTTGTCCCAATTCTTCCCATTCCCATTGAAACTTTTCAAATCCCTCTCAAAATTGTTGAAATTCTGTTGAAGCTTTTAAAATTCTCTCTAGAATTTTCAAAATCCATGTCCACATGTTTACAATTTCATGTCAAAAAATGGCTAAAATTCCAGTTGAAATTTTTTCAAAGTCCCTTAAAAATTTTCCAATTTTTGTCCCAATTCTTCCCATTCCCATTGAAACTTTTCAAATCCCTCTCAAAATTGTTGAAATTCTGTTGAAGCTTTTAAAATTCTCTCTAGAATTTTCAAAATCTATGTCCACATGTTTACAATTTCACGTCAAAAAATGGCTAAAATTCCAGTTGAAATTTTTTCAAAGTCCCTTAAAAATTTTCCAATTTTTGTCCCAATTCTTCCCATTCCCATTGAAACTTTTCAAATCCCTCTCAAAATTGTTGAAATTCTGTTGAAGCTTTTAAAATTCTCTCTAGAATTTTCAAAATCCATGGCCACATGTTTACAATTTCACGTCAAAAAATGGCTAAAATTCCAGTTGAAATTTTTTCAAAGTCCCTTAAAAATTTTCCAATTTTTGTCCCAATTCTTCCCATTCCCATTGAAACTTTTCAAATCCCTCTCAAAATTGTTGAAATTCTCTTGAAGCTTTTAAAATTCTCTCTAGAATTTTCAAAATCCATGTCCACATGTTTACAATTTCACGTCAAAAAATTGCTAAAATTCCAGTTGAAATTTTTTCAAAGTCCCTTAAAAATTTTCCAATTTTTGTCCCAATTCTTCCCATTCCCATTGAAACTTTTCAAATCCCTCTCAAAATTGTTGAAATTCTGTTGAAGCTTTTAAAATTCTCTCTAGAATTTTCAAAATCCATGTCCACATGTTTACAATTTCACGTCAAAAAATGGCTAAAATTCCAGTTGAAATTTTTCAAAGTCCCTTAAAAATTTTCCAATTTTTGTCCCAATTCTTCCCATTCCCATTGAAACTTTTCAAATCCCTCTCAAAATTGTAGAAATTCTGTTGAAGCTTTTAAAATTCTCTCTAGAATTTTCAAAATCCATGTCCACATGTTTACAATTTCACGTCAATAATGGCTAAAATTCCAGTTGAAATTTTTTCAAAGTCCCTTAAAAATTTCATTTTTGTCCCAATTCTTCCCATTCCATTGAAACTTTTCAATCCTCTCAAATTGTAGAAATTCTGTTGAAGCTTTTAAAATTCTCTCTAGAATTTCAAAATCCATGTCCACATGTTTACAATTTCACG
>NW_028115124.1:0-37926 GCF_964273445.1 Streptopelia decaocto
TTGAAATTTTTTCAAAGTCCCTTAAAAATTTTCCAATTTTCGTCCCAATTCTTCCCATTCCCATTCCCATTGAAACTTTTCAAATCCCTCTCAAAACTGTTGAAATCCTATTGAAAGTTTGAAACTTCTCTCTAGAATTTTCAAAATCCGTGTCCACATGTTTACAATTGCCACATCAAAATTGCTAAAATTCCAGTTGAAATTTTTTCAAAGTCCCTTAAAAATTTTCCAGTTTTCGTCCCAATTCTTCCCATTCCCATTGAAACTTTTCAAATCCCTCTCAAAACTGTGGAAATCCTATTGAAAGTTTGAAACTTCTCTCTAAAATTTTCAAAATCCATGTCCACAGGTTTACAATTTCACGTCAAAATTGCTAAAATTCCAGTTGAAATTTTTTCAAAGTCCCTTCAAAATTTTCCAATTTTTGTCCCAATTCTTCCCATTCCCATTGAAACTTTTCAAATCCCTCTCAAAACTGTTGAAATCCTATTGAAAGTTTGAAACTTCTCTCTAGAATTTTCAAAATCCATGTCCACATGTTTACAATTTCACGTCAAAATTGCTAAAATTCCAGTTGAAATTTTTTCAAAGTCCCTTAAAAATTTTCCAATTTTTGTCCCAATTCTTCCCATTCCCATTGAAACTTTTCAAATCCCTCTCAAAACTGTGGAAATTCTGTTGAAGCTTTTAAAATTCTCTCTAGAATTTTCAAAATCCATGTCCACATGTTTACAATTGCACATCAAAATTGCTAAAATTCCAGTTGAAATTTTTTCAAAGTCCCTTAAAAATTTTCCAGTTTTCGTCCCAATTCTTCCCATTCCCATTGAAACTTTTCAAATCCCTCTCAAAACTGTTGAAATCCTATTAAATGTTTGAAACTTCTCTCTAGAATTTTCAAAATCCATGTCCACATCTTTCCAATTTCACGTCAAAATTGCTAAAATTCCAGTTGAAATTTTTTCAAAGTCCCTGAAAAATTTTCCAATTTTCGTCCCAATTCTTCCCATTCCCATTGAAACTTTTCAAATCCCTCTCAAAACTGTGGAAATTCTCTTGAAGCTTTTAAAATTCTCTCTAGAATTTTCAAAATCCACTTCAACATGTTTACAATTTCATGTCAAAATTGCTAAAATTCCAGTTGAAATTTTTTCAAAGTCCCTTCAAAATTTTCCAATTTTCGTCCCAATTCTTCCCATTCCCATTGAAACTTTTCAAATCCCTCTCAAAACTGTTGAAATTCTGTTGAAGTTTGAAACTTCTCTCTAGAATTTTCAAAATCCATGTCCACAGGTTTACAATTTCACGTCAAAATTGCTAAAATTCCAGTTGAAATTTTTTCAAAGTCCCTTAAAAATTTTCCAATTTTCGTCCCAATTCTTCCCATTCCATTGAAACTTTTCAAATCCCTCTCAAAACTGTTGAAATCCTATTGAAAGTTTGAAACTTCTCTCTAGAATTTTCAAAATCCATGTCCACATGTTTACAATTTCACGTCAAAATTGCTAAAATTCCAGTTGAAATTTTTTCAAAGTCCCTTAAAAATTTTCCAATTTTTGTCCCAATTCTTCCATTCCCATTGAAACTTTTCAAATCCCTCTCAAAACTGTGGAAATTCTGTTGAAGCTTTTAAAATTCTCTCTAGAATTTTCAAAATCCATGTCCACATGTTTACAATTTCGCGTCAAAATTGCTAAAATTCCAGTTGAAATTTTTTCAAAGTCCCTTAAAAATTTTCCAGTTTTCGTCCCAATTCTTCCCATTCCCATTGAAACTTTTCAAATCCCTCTCAAAACTGTTGAAATCCTATTAAATGTTTGAAACTTCTCTCTAGAATTTTCAAAATCCATGTCCACATCTTTACAATTTCACGTCAAAATTGCTAAAATTCCAGTTGAAATTTTTTCAAAGTCCCTTAAAAATTTTCCAATTTTCGTCCCAATTCTTCCCATTCCCATTGAAACTTTTCAAATCCCTCTCAAAACTGTTGAAATTCTCTTGAAGCTTTTAAAATTCTCTCTAGAATTTTCAAAATCCACTTCAACATGTTTACAATTTCACGTCAAAATTGCTAAAATTCCAGTTGAAATTTTTTCAAAGTCCCTTAAAAATTTTCCAATTTTCGTCCCAATTCTTCCCATTCCCATTGAAACTTTTCAAATCCCTCTCAAAACTGTTGAAATTCTGTTGAAAGTTTGAAACTTCTCTCTAGAATTTTCAAAATCCATGTCCACAGGTTTACAATTTCACGTCAAAATTGCTAAAATTCCAGTTGAAATTTTTTCAAAGTCCCTTAAAAATTTTCCAATTTTCGTCCCAATTCTTCCCATTCCATTGAAACTTTTCAAATCCCTCTCAAAACTGTTGAAATCCTATTGAAAGTTTGAAACTTCTCTCTAGAATTTTCAAAATCCATGTCCACATGTTTACAATTTCACGTCAAAATTGCTAAAATTCCAGTTGAAATTTTTTCAAAGTCCCTTAAAAATTTTCCAGTTTTCGTCCCAATTCTTCCCATTCCCATTGAAACTTTTCAAATCCCTCTCAAAACTGTTGAAATTCTGTTGAAGCTTTTAAAATTCTCTCTAGAATTTTCAAAATCCATGTCCACATGTTTACAATTTCGCGTCAAAATTGCTAAAATTCCAGTTGAAATTTTTTCAAAGTCCCTTAAAAATTTTCCAGTTTTCGTCCCAATTCTTCCCATTCCCATTGAAACTTTTCAAATCCCTCTCAAAACTGTTGAAATCCTATTAAATGTTTGAAACTTCTCTCTAGAATTTTCAAAATCCATGTCCACATCTTTCCAATTTCACGTCAAAATTGCTAAAATTCCAGTTGAAATTTTTTCAAAGTCCCTTAAAAATTTTCCAATTTTCGTCCCAATTCTTCCCATTCCCATTGAAACTTTTCAAATCCCTCTCAAAACTGTTGAAATTCTCTTGAAGCTTTTAAAATTCTCTCTAGAATTTTCAAAATCCACTTCAACATGTTTACAATTTCACGTCAAAATTGCTAAAATTCCAGTTGAAATTTTTTCAAAGTCCCTTCAAAATTTTCCAATTTTCGTCCCAATTCTTCCCATTCCCATTGAAACTTTTCAAATCCCTCTCAAAACTGTTGAAATTCTGTTGAAAGTTTGAAACTTCTCTCTAGAATTTTCAAAATCCATGTCCACAGGTTTACAATTTCACGTCAAAATTGCTAAAATTCCAGTTGAAATTTTTTCAAAGTCCCTTAAAAATTTTCCAATTTTCGTCCCAATTCTTCCCATTCCATTGAAACTTTTCAAATCCCTCTCAAAACTGTTGAAATCCTATTGAAAGTTTGAAACTTCTCTCTAGAATTTTCAAAATCCATGTCCACAGGTTTACAATTTCACGTCAAAATTGCTAAAATTCCAGTTGAAATTTTTTCAAAGTCCCTTCAAAATTTTCCAATTTTCGTCCCAATTCTTCCCATTCCCATTGAAACTTTTCAAATCCCTCTCAAAACTGTGGAAATTCTCTTGAAGCTTTTAAAATTCTCTCTAGAATTTTCAAATCCACTTGAACATGTTTACAATTTCACGTCAAAATTGCTAAAATTCCAGTTGAAATTTTTTCAAAGTCCCTTCAAAATTTTCCAATTTTCGTCCCAATTCTTCCCATTCCCATTCCCATTGAAACTTTTCAAATCCCTCTCAAAACTGTTGAAATCCTATTGAAAGTTTGAAACTTCTCTCTAGAATTTTCAAAATCCGTGTCCACATGTTTACAATTGCACATCAAAATTGCTAAAATTCCAGTTGAAATTTTTTCAAAGTCCCTTCAAAATTTTCCAGTTTTCGTCCCAATTCTTCCCATTCCCATTGAAACTTTTCAAATCCCTTTCAAAACTGCTGAAATCCTATTGAAAGTTTGAAACTTCTCTCTAGAATTTTCAAAATCCATGTCCACATGTTTACAATTTCACGTCAAAATTGCTAAAATTCCAGTTGAAATTTTTTCAAAGTCCCTTAAAAATTTTCCAATTTTTGTCCCAATTCTTCTCATTCCCATTGAAACTTTTCAAATCCCTCTCAAAACTGTTGAAATCCTATTGAAAGTTTGAAACTTCTCTCTAGAATTTTCAAAATCCATGTCCACATGTTTACAATTTCACGTCAAAATTGCTAAAATTCCAGTTGAAATTTTTTCAAAGTCCCTTAAAAATTTTCCAATTTTTGTCCCAATTCTTCCCATTCCCATTGAAACTTTTCAAATCCCTCTCAAAACTGTGGAAATTCTGTTGAAGCTTTTAAAATTCTCTCTAGAATTTTCAAAATCCATGTCCACATCTTTACAATTTCACGTCAAAATTGCTAAAATTCCAGTTGAAATTTTTTCAAAGTCCCTTAAAAATTTTCCAGTTTTCGTCCCAATTCTTCCCATTCCCATTGAAACTTTTCAAATCCCTCTCAAAACTGTTGAAATCCTATTAAATGTTTGAAACTTCTCTCTAGAATTTTCAAAATCCATGTCCACATCTTTCCAATTTCACGTCAAAATTGCTAAAATTCCAGTTGAAATTTTTTCAAAGCCCCTTCAAAATTTTCCAATTTTCCTCCCAATTCTTCCCATTCCCATTGAAACTTTTCAAATCCCTCTCAAAACTGTGGAAATTCTCTTGAAGCTTTTAAAATTCTCTCTAGAATTTTCAAAATCCACTTCAACATGTTTACAATTTCACGTCAAAATTGCTAAAATTCCAGTTGAAATTTTTTCAAAGTCCCTTCAAAATTTTCCAATTTTCGTCCCAATTCTTCCCATTCCCATTGAAACTTTTCAAATCCCTCTCAAAACTGTTGAAATTCTGTTGAAAGTTTGAAACTTCTCTCTAGAATTTTCAAAGTCCATGTCCACAGGTTTACAATTTCACATCAAAATTGCTAAAATTCCAGTTGAAATTTTTTCAAAGTCCCTTAAAAATTTTCCAATTTTCGTCCCAATTCTTCCCATTCCATTGAAACTTTTCAAATCCCTCTCAAAACTGTTGAAATCCTATTGAAAGTTTGAAACTTCTCTCTAGAATTTTCAAAATCCATGTCCACATGTTTACAATTTCACGTCAAAATTGCTAAAATTCCAGTTGAAATTTTTTCAAAGTCCCTTAAAAATTTTCCAATTTTCGTCCCAATTCTTCCCATTCCCATTGAAACTTTTCAAATCCCTCTCAAAACTGTTGAAATTCTCTTGAAGCTTTTAAAATTCTCTCTAGAATTTTCAAAATCCATGTCCACATGTTTACAATTTCACGTCAAAATTGCTAAATTTCCAGTTGAAATTTTTTCAAAGTCCCTTAAAAATTTTCCAGTTTTCGTCCCAATTCTTCCCATTCCCATTGAAACTTTTCAAATCCCTCTCAAAACTGTGGAAATTCTCTTGAAGCTTTTAAAATTCTCTCTAGAATTTTCAAAATCCACTTCAACATGTTTACAATTTCACGTCAAAATTGCTAAAATTCCAGTTGAAATTTTTTCAAAGTCCTTCAAAATTTTCCAATTTTCGTCCCAATTCTTCCCATTCCCATTGAAACTTTTCAAATCCCTCTCAAAACTGTGGAAATCCTATTGAAAGTTTGAAACTTCTCTCTAGAATTTTCAAAATCCACGTCCACATGTTTAAAATTTCACGTCAAAATTGCTAAAATTCCAGTTGAAATTTTTTCAAAGTCCCTTAAATTTTTCCAATTTTTGTCCCAATTCTTCCCATTCCCATTGAAACTTTTCAAATCCCTCTCAAAACTGTTGAAATCCTATTGAAAGTTTGAAACTTCTCTCTAGAATTTTCAAAATCCATGTCTACAAGGTTTACAATTTCACGTCAAAATTGCTAAAATTCCAGTTGAAATTTTTTCAAAGTCCCTTAAAAATTTTCCAATTTTCGTCCCAATTCTTCCCATTCCCATTGAAACTTTTCAAATCCCTCTCAAAACTGTGGAAATTCTGTTGAAGCTTTTAAAATTCTCTCTAGAATTTTCAAAATCCATGTCCACATGTTTACAATTTCACGTCAAAATTGCTAAAATTCCAGTTGAAATTTTTTCAAAGTCCCTTAAAAATTTTCCAGTTTTCGTCCCAATTCTTCCCATTCCCATTGAAACTTTTCAAATCCCTCTCAAAACTGTTGAAATCCTATTAAATGTTTGAAACTTCTCTCTAGAATTTTCAAAATCCATGTCCACATCTTTACAATTTCACGTCAAAATTGCTAAAATTCCAGTTGAAATTTTTTCAAAGTCCCTTAAAAATTTTCCAATTTTCGTCCCAATTCTTCCCATTCCCATTGAAACTTTTCAAATCCCTCTCAAAACTGTTGAAATTCTGTTGAAAGTTTGAAACTTCTCTCTAGAATTTTCAAAATCCATGTCCACAGGTTTACAATTTCACGTCAAAATTGCTAAAATTCCAGTTGAAATTTTTTCAAAGTCCTTTAAAAATTTTTCAGTTTTCGTCCCAATTCTTCCCATTCCCATTGAAACTTTTCAAATCGCTCTCAAAACTGTGGAAATTCTGTTGAAGCTTTTAAAATTCTCTCTAGAATTTTCAAAATCCATGTCCACATGTTTACAATTTCGCGTCAAAATTGCTAAAATTCCAGTTGAAATTTTTTCAAAGTCCCTTAAAAATTTTCCAGTTTTCGTCCCAATTCTTCCCATTCCCATTGAAACTTTTCAAATCCCTCTCAAAACTGTTGAAATCCTAATGAAAGTTTGAAAACTTCTCTCTAGAATTTTCAAAATCCATGTCCACATCTTTCCAATTTCACGTCAAAATTGCTAAAATTCCAGTTGAAATTTTTTCAAAGTCCCTTAAAAATTTTCCAATTTTCGTCCCAATTCTTCCCATTCCCATTGAAACTTTTCAAATCCCTCTCAAAACTGTTGAAATTCTCTTGAAGCTTTTAAAATTCTCTCTAGAATTTTCAAAATCCACTTCAACATGTTTACAATTTCACGTCAAATTGCTAAAATTCCAGTTGAAATTTTTTCAAAGTCCCTTCAAAATTTTCCAATTTTCGTCCCAATTCTTCCCATTCCCATTGAAACTTTTCAAATCCCTCTCAAAACTGTTGAAATTCTGTTGAAGTTTGAAACTTCTCTCTAGAATTTTCAAAATCCATGTCCACAGGTTTACAATTTCACGTCAAAATTGCTAAAATTCCAGTTGAAATTTTTTCAAAGTCCCTTAAAAATTTTCCAATTTTCGTCCCAATTCTTCCCATTCCATTGAAACTTTTCAAATCCCTCTCAAAACTGTTGAAATCCTATTGAAAGTTTGAAACTTCTCTCTAGAATTTTCAAAATCCATGTCCACATGTTTACAATTTCACGTCAAAATTGCTAAAATTCCAGTTGAAATTTTTTCAAAGTCCCTTAAAAATTTTCCAGTTTTCGTCCCAATTCTTCCCATTCCCATTGAAACTTTTCAAATCCCTCTCAAAACTGTTGAAATTCTGTTGAAGCTTTTAAAATTCTCTCTAGAATTTTCAAAATCCATGTCCACATGTTTACAATTTCGCGTCAAAATTGCTAAAATTCCAGTTGAAATTTTTTCAAAGTCCCTTAAAAATTTTCCAGTTTTCGTCCCAATTCTTCCCATTCCCATTGAAACTTTTCAAATCCCTCTCAAAACTGTTGAAATCCTATTAAATGTTTGAAACTTCTCTCTAGAATTTTCAAAATCCATGTCCACATCTTTCCAATTTCACGTCAAAATTGCTAAAATTCCAGTTGAAATTTTTTCAAAGTCCCTTAAAAATTTTCCAATTTTCGTCCCAATTCTTCCCATTCCCATTGAAACTTTTCAAATCCCTCTCAAAACTGTTGAAATTCTCTTGAAGCTTTTAAAATTCTCTCTAGAATTTTCAAAATCCACTTCAACATGTTTACAATTTCACGTCAAAATTGCTAAAATTCCAGTTGAAATTTTTTCAAAGTCCCTTCAAAATTTTCCAATTTTCGTCCCAATTCTTCCCATTCCCATTGAAACTTTTCAAATCCCTCTCAAAACTGTTGAAATTCTGTTGAAAGTTTGAAACTTCTCTCTAGAATTTTCAAAATCCATGTCCACAGGTTTACAATTTCACGTCAAAATTGCTAAAATTCCAGTTGAAATTTTTTCAAAGTCCCTTAAAAATTTTCCAATTTTCGTCCCAATTCTTCCCATTCCATTGAAACTTTTCAAATCCCTCTCAAAACTGTTGAAATCCTATTGAAAGTTTGAAACTTCTCTCTAGAATTTTCAAAATCCATGTCCACAGGTTTACAATTTCACGTCAAAATTGCTAAAATTCCAGTTGAAATTTTTTCAAAGTCCCTTCAAAATTTTCCAATTTTCGTCCCAATTCTTCCCATTCCCATTGAAACTTTTCAAATCCCTCTCAAAACTGTGGAAATTCTCTTGAAGCTTTTAAAATTCTCTCTAGAATTTTCAAAATCCACTTGAACATGTTTACAATTTCACGTCAAAATTGCTAAAATTCCAGTTGAAATTTTTTCAAAGTCCCTTCAAAATTTTCCAATTTTTGTCCCAATTCTTCCCATTCCCATTCCCATTGAAACTTTTCAAATCCCTCTCAAAACTGTTGAAATCCTATTGAAAGTTTGAAACTTCTCTCTAGAATTTTCAAAATCCGTGTCCACATGTTTACAATTGCACATCAAAATTGCTAAAATTCCAGTTGAAATTTTTTCAAAGTCCCTTCAAAATTTTCCAGTTTTCGTCCCAATTCTTCCCATTCCCATTGAAACTTTTCAAATCCCTTTCAAAACTGCTGAAATCCTATTGAAAGTTTGAAACTTCTCTCTAGAATTTTCAAAATCCATGTCCACATGTTTACAATTTCACGTCAAAATTGCTAAAATTCCAGTTGAAATTTTTTCAAAGTCCCTTAAAAATTTTCCAATTTTTGTCCCAATTCTTCCCATTCCCATTGAAACTTTTCAAATCCCTCTCAAAACTGTTGAAATCCTATTGAAAGTTTGAAACTTCTCTCTAGAATTTTCAAAATCCATGTCCACATGTTTACAATTTCACGTCAAAATTGCTAAAATTCCAGTTGAAATTTTTTCAAAGTCCCTTAAAAATTTTCCAATTTTTGTCCCAATTCTTCCCATTCCCATTGAAACTTTTCAAATCCCTCTCAAAACTGTGGAAATTCTGTTGAAGCTTTTAAAATTCTCTCTAGAATTTTCAAAATCCATGTCCACATCTTTACAATTTCACGTCAAAATTGCTAAAATTCCAGTTGAAATTTTTTCAAAGTCCCTTAAAAATTTTCCAGTTTTCGTCCCAATTCTTCCCATTCCCATTGAAACTTTTCAAATCCCTCTCAAAACTGTTGAAATCCTATTAAATGTTTGAAACTTCTCTCTAGAATTTTCAAAATCCATGTCCACATCTTTCCAATTGCACGTCAAAATTGCTAAAATTCCAGTTGAAATTTTTTCAAAGCCCCTTCAAAATTTTCCAATTTTCCTCCCAATTCTTCCCATTCCCATTGAAACTTTTCAAATCCCTCTCAAAACTGTGGAAATTCTCTTGAAGCTTTTAAAATTCTCTCTAGAATTTTCAAAATCCACTTCAACATGTTTACAATTTCACGTCAAAATTGCTAAAATTCCAGTTGAAATTTTTTCAAAGTCCCTTCAAAATTTTCCAATTTTCGTCCCAATTCTTCCCATTCCCATTGAAACTTTTCAAATCCCTCTCAAAACTGTTGAAATTCTGTTGAAAGTTTGAAACTTCTCTCTAGAATTTTCAAAATCCATGTCCACAGGTTTACAATTTCACGTCAAAATTGCTAAAATTCCAGTTGAAATTTTTTCAAAGTCCCTTCAAAATTTTCCAATTTTCGTCCCAATTCTTCCCATTCCATTGAAACTTTTCAAATCCCTCTCAAAACTGTTGAAATCCTATTGAAAGTTTGAAACTTCTCTCTAGAATTTTCAAAATCCATGTCCACATGTTTACAATTTCACGTCAAAATTGCTAAAATTCCAGTTGAAATTTTTTCAAAGTCCCTTAAAAATTTTCCAATTTTCGTCCCAATTCTTCCCATTCCCATTGAAACTTTTCAAATCCCTCTCAAAACTGTTGAAATTCTCTTGAAGCTTTTAAAATTCTCTCTAGAATTTTCAAAATCCATGTCCACATGTTTACAATTTCACGTCAAAATTGCTAAATTTCCAGTTGAAATTTTTTCAAAGTCCCTTAAAAATTTTCCAGTTTTCGTCCCAATTCTTCCCATTCCCATTGAAACTTTTCAAATCCCTCTCAAAACTGTGGAAATTCTCTTGAAGCTTTTAAAATTCTCTCTAGAATTTTCAAAATCCACTTCAACATGTTTACAATTTCACGTCAAAATTGCTAAAATTCCAGTTGAAATTTTTTCAAAGTCCCTTCAAAATTTTCCAATTTTCGTCCCAATTCTTCCCATTCCCATTGAAACTTTTCAAATCCCTCTCAAAACTGTGGAAATCCTATTGAAAGTTTGAAACTTCTCTCTAGAATTTTCAAAATCCACGTCCACATGTTTAAAATTTCACGTCAAAATTGCTAAAATTCCAGTTGAAATTTTTTCAAAGTCCCTTAAATTTTTCCAATTTTTGTCCCAATTCTTCCCATTCCCATTGAAACTTTTCAAATCCCTCTCAAAACTGTTGAAATCCTATTGAAAGTTTGAAACTTCTCTCTAGAATTTTCAAAATCCATGTCTACAGGTTTACAATTTCACGTCAAAATTGCTAAAATTCCAGTTGAAATTTTTTCAAAGTCCCTTAAAAATTTTCCAATTTTCGTCCCAATTCTTCCCATTCCCATTGAAACTTTTCAAATCCCTCTCAAAACTGTGGAAATTCTGTTGAAGCTTTTAAAATTCTCTCTAGAATTTTCAAAATCCATGTCCACATGTTTACAATTTCACGTCAAAATTGCTAAAATTCCAGTTGAAATTTTTTCAAAGTCCCTTAAAAATTTTCCAGTTTTCGTCCCAATTCTTCCCATTCCCATTGAAACTTTTCAAATCCCTCTCAAAACTGTTGAAATCCTATTAAATGTTTGAAACTTCTCTCTAGAATTTTCAAAATCCATGTCCACATCTTTACAATTTCACGTCAAAATTGCTAAAATTCCAGTTGAAATTTTTTCAAAGTCCCTTAAAAATTTTCCAATTTTCGTCCCAATTCTTCCCATTCCCATTGAAACTTTTCAAATCCCTCTCAAAACTGTTGAAATTCTGTTGAAAGTTTGAAACTTCTCTCTAGAATTTTCAAAATCCATGTCCACAGGTTTACAATTTCACGTCAAAATTGCTAAAATTCCAGTTGAAATTTTTTCAAAGTCCTTTAAAAATTTTTCAGTTTTCGTCCCAATTCTTCCCATTCCCATTGAAACTTTTCAAATCGCTCTCAAAACTGTGGAAATTCTGTTGAAGCTTTTAAAATTCTCTCTAGAATTTTCAAAATCCATGTCCACATGTTTACAATTTCGCGTCAAAATTGCTAAAATTCCAGTTGAAATTTTTTCAAAGTCCCTTAAAAATTTTCCAGTTTTCGTCCCAATTCTTCCCATTCCCATTGAAACTTTTCAAATCCCTCTCAAAACTGTTGAAATCCTAATGAAAGTTTGAAACTTCTCTCTAGAATTTTCAAAATCCATGTCCACATCTTTCCAATTTCACGTCAAAATTGCTAAAATTCCAGTTGAAATTTTTTCAAAGTCCCTTAAAAATTTTCCAATTTTCGTCCCAATTCTTCCCATTCCCATTGAAACTTTTCAAATCCCTCTCAAAACTGTTGAAATTCTCTTGAAGCTTTTAAAATTCTCTCTAGAATTTTCAAAATCCACTTCAACATGTTTACAATTTCACGTCAAATTTGCTAAAATTCCAGTTGAAATTTTTTCAAAGTCCCTTCAAAATTTTCCAATTTTCGTCCCAATTCTTCCCATTCCCATTGAAACTTTTCAAATCCCTCTCAAAACTGTTGAAATTCTGTTGAAGTTTGAAACTTCTCTCTAGAATTTTCAAAATCCATGTCCACAGGTTTACAATTTCACGTCAAAATTGCTAAAATTCCAGTTGAAATTTTTTCAAAGTCCCTTAAAAATTTTCCAATTTTCGTCCCAATTCTTCCCATTCCCATTGAAACTTTTCAAATCCCTCTCAAAACTGTTGAAATCCTATTGAAAGTTTGAAACTTCTCTCTAGAATTTTCAAAATCCATGTCCACATGTTTACAATTTCACGTCAAAATTGCTAAAATTCCAGTTGAAATTTTTTTAAAGTCCCTTAAAAATTTTCCAATTTTCGTCCCAATTCTTCCCATTCCCATTGAAACTTTTCAAATCCCTCTCAAAACTGTTGAAATCCTATTGAAAGTTTGAAACTTCTCTCTAGAATTTTCAAAATCCATGTCCACATGTTTACAATTTCACGTCAAAATTGCTAAAATTCCAGTTGAAATTTTTTCAAAGTCCCTTAAAAATTTTCCAGTTTTCGTCCCAATTCTTCCCATTCCCATTGAAACTTTTCAAATCCCTCTCAAAACTGTGGAAATTCTGTTGAAGCTTTTAAAATTCTCTCTAGAATTTTCAAAATCCATGTCCACATGTTTACAATTTCACGTCAAAATTGCTAAAATTCCAGTTGAAATTTTTTCAAAGTCCCTTAAAAATTTTCCAATTTTTGTCCCAATTCTTCCCATTCCCATTGAAACTTTTCAAATCCCTCTCAAAACTGTTGAAATTCTGTTGAAAGTTTGAAACTTCTCTCTAGAATTTTCAAAATCCATGTCCACAGGTTTACAATTGCACGTCAAAATTTCTAAAATTCCAGTTGAAATTTTTTCAAAGTCCCTTAAAAATTTTCCAATTTTCGTCCCAATTCTTCCCATTCCATTGAAACTTTTCAAATCCCTCTCAAAACTGTTGAAATCCTATTGAAAGTTTGAAACTTCTCTCTAGAATTTTCAAAATCCATGTCCACATGTTTACAATTGCACATCAAAATTGCTAAAATTCCAGTTGAAATTTTTTCAAAGTCCCTTAAAAATTTTCCAGTTTTCGTCCCAATTCTTCCCATTCCCATTGAAACTTTTCAAATCCCTCTCAAAACTGTTGAAATTCTCTTGAAGCTTTTAAAATTCTCTCTAGAATTTTCAAAATCCACTGCAACATGTTTACAATTTCACGTCAAAATTGCTAAAATTCCAGTTGAAATTTTTTCAAAGTCCCTTAAAAATTTTCCAGTTTTCGTCCCAATTCTTCCCATTCCCATTGAAACTTTTCAAATCCCTCTCAAAACTGTTGAAATCCTATTAAATGTTTGAAACTTCTCTCTAGAATTTTCAAAATCCATGTCCACAGGTTTACAATTGCACGTCAAAATTGCTAAAATTCCAGTTGAAATTTTTTCAAAGTCCCTTAAAAATTTTCCAATTTTCGTCCCAATTCTTCCCATTCCCATTGAAACTTTTCAAATCCCTCTCAAAACTGTGGAAATTCTGTTGAAGCTTTTAAAATTCTCTCTAGAATTTTCAAAATCCACTTCAACATGTTTACAATTTCACGTCAAAATTGCTAAAATTCCAGTTGAAATTTTTTCAAAGTCCCTTAAAAATTTTCCAATTTTCGTCCCAATTCTTCCCATTCCCATTGAAACTTTTCAAATCCCTCTCAAAACTGTTGAAATTCTGTTGAAAGTTTGAAACTTCTCTCTAGAATTTTCAAAATCCATGTCCACAGGTTTACAATTTCACGTCAAAATTGCTAAAATTCCAGTTGAAATTTTTTCAAAGTCCCTTAAAAATTTTCCAATTTTCGTCCCAATTCTTCCCATTCCATTGAAACTTTTCAAATCCCTCTCAAAACTGTTGAAATCCTATTGAAAGTTTGAAACTTCTCTCTAGAATTTTCAAAATCCATGTCCACATGTTTACAATTTCACGTCAAAATTGCTAAAATTCCAGTTGAAATTTTTTCAAAGTCCCTTAAAAATTTTCCAATTTTCGTCCCAATTCTTCCCATTCCATTGAAACTTTTCAAATCCCTCTCAAAACTGTTGAAATCCTATTGAAAGTTTGAAACTTCTCTCTAGAATTTTCAAAATCCATGTCCACATGTTTACAATTTCACGTCAAAATTGCTAAAATTCCAGTTGAAATTTTTTCAAAGTCCCTTAAAAATTTTCCAGTTTTCGTCCCAATTCTTCCCATTCCCATTGAAACTTTTCAAATCCCTCTCAAAACTGTGGAAATTCTGTTGAAGCTTTTAAAATTCTCTCTAGAATTTTCAAAATCCATGTCCACATGTTTACAATTTCACGTCAAAATTGCTAAAATTCCAGTTGAAATTTTTTCAAAGTCCCTTAAAAATTTTCCAATTTTTGTCCCAATTCTTCCCATTCCCATTGAAACTTTTCAAATCCCTCTCAAAACTGTTGAAATTCTGTTGAAAGTTTGAAACTTCTCTCTAGAATTTTCAAAATCCATGTCCACAGGTTTACAATTGCACGTCAAAATTTCTAAAATTCCAGTTGAAATTTTTTCAAAGTCCCTTAAAAATTTTCCAATTTTCGTCCCAATTCTTCCCATTCCATTGAAACTTTTCAAATCCCTCTCAAAACTGTTGAAATCCTATTGAAAGTTTGAAACTTCTCTCTAGAATTTTCAAAATCCATGTCCACATGTTTACAATTGCACATCAAAATTGCTAAAATTCCAGTTGAAATTTTTTCAAAGTCCCTTAAAAATTTTCCAATTTTCGTCCCAATTCTTCCCATTCCCATTGAAACTTTTCAAATCCCTCTCAAAACTGTTGAAATTCTCTTGAAGCTTTTAAAATTCTCTCTAGAATTTTCAAAATCCACTGCAACATGTTTACAATTTCACGTCAAAATTGCTAAAATTCCAGTTGAAATTTTTTCAAAGTCCCTTAAAAATTTTCCAGTTTTCGTCCCAATTCTTCCCATTCCCATTGAAACTTTTCAAATCCCTCTCAAAACTGTTGAAATCCTATTAAATGTTTGAAACTTCTCTCTAGAATTTTCAAAATCCATGTCCACAGGTTTACAATTGCACGTCAAAATTGCTAAAATTCCAGTTGAAATTTTTTCAAAGTCCCTTCAAAATTTTCCAATTTTCGTCCCAATTCTTCCCATTCCCATTGAAACTTTTCAAATCCCTCTCAAAACTGTGGAAATTCTCTTGAAGCTTTTAAAATTCTCTCTAGAATTTTCAAAATCCACTTCAACATGTTTACAATTTCACGTCAAAATTGCTAAAATTCCAGTTGAAATTTTTTCAAAGTCCCTTAAAAATTTTCCAATTTTCGTCCCAATTCTTCCCATTCCCATTGAAACTTTTCAAATCCCTCTCAAAACTGTTGAAATTCTGTTGAAAGTTTGAAACTTCTCTCTAGAATTTTCAAAATCCATGTCCACAGGTTTACAATTTCACGTCAAAATTGCTAAAATTCCAGTTGAAATTTTTTCAAAGTCCCTTAAAAATTTTCCAATTTTCGTCCCAATTCTTCCCATTCCATTGAAACTTTTCAAATCCCTCTCAAAACTGTTGAAATCCTATTGAAAGTTTGAAACTTCTCTCTAGAATTTTCAAAATCCATGTCCACATGTTTACAATTTCACGTCAAAATTGCTAAAATTCCAGTTGAAATTTTTTCAAAGTCCCTTAAAAATTTTCCAATTTTCGTCCCAATTCTTCCCATTCCCATTGAAACTTTTCAAATCCCTCTCAAAACTGTTGAAATTCTCTTGAAGCTTTTAAAATTCTCTCTAGAATTTTCAAAATCCATGTCCACATGTTTACAATTTCACGTCAAAATTGCTAAATTTCCAGTTGAAATTTTTTCAAAGTCCCTTAAAAATTTTCCAGTTTTCGTCCCAATTCTTCCCATTCCCATTGAAACTTTTCAAATCCCTCTCAAAACTGTGGAAATTCTCTTGAAGCTTTTAAAATTCTCTCTAGAATTTTCAAAATCCACTTCAACATGTTTACAATTTCACGTCAAAATTGCTAAAATTCCAGTTGAAATTTTTTCAAAGTCCCTTAAAAATTTTCCAATTTTCGTCCCAATTCTTCCCATTCCCATTGAAACTTTTCAAATCCCTCTCAAAACTGTGGAAATCCTATTGAAAGTTTGAAACTTCTCTCTAGAATTTTCAAAATCCACGTCCACATGTTTAAAATTTCACGTCAAAATTGCTAAAATTCCAGTTGAAATTTTTTCAAAGTCCCTTAAATTTTTCCAATTTTTGTCCCAATTCTTCCCATTCCCATTGAAACTTTTCAAATCCCTCTCAAAACTGTTGAAATCCTATTGAAAGTTTGAAACTTCTCTCTAGAATTTTCAAAATCCATGTCTACAGGTTTACAATTTCACATAAAAATTGCTAAAATTCCAGTTGAAATTTTTTCAAAGTCCCTTAAAAATTTTCCAATTTTCGTCCCAATTCTTCCCATTCCCATTGAAACTTTTCAAATCCCTCTCAAAACTGTGGAAATTCTGTTGAAGCTTTTAAAATTCTCTCTAGAATTTTCAAAATCCATGTCCACATGTTTACAATTTCACGTCAAAATTGCTAAAATTCCAGTTGAAATTTTTTCAAAGTCCCTTAAAAATTTTCCAGTTTTCGTCCCAATTCTTCCCATTCCCATTGAAACTTTTCAAATCCCTCTCAAAACTGTTGAAATCCTATTAAATGTTTGAAACTTCTCTCTAGAATTTTCAAAATCCATGTCCACATCTTTACAATTTCACGTCAAAATTGCTAAAATTCCAGTTGAAATTTTTTCAAAGTCCCTTAAAAATTTTCCAATTTTCGTCCCAATTCTTCCCATTCCCATTGAAACTTTTCAAATCCCTCTCAAAACTGTTGAAATTCTGTTGAAAGTTTGAAACTTCTCTCTAGAATTTTCAAAATCCATGTCCACAGGTTTACAATTTCACGTCAAAATTGCTAAAATTCCAGTTGAAATTTTTTCAAAGTCCTTTAAAAATTTTTCAGTTTTCGTCCCAATTCTTCCCATTCCCATTGAAACTTTTCAAATCGCTCTCAAAACTGTGGAAATTCTGTTGAAGCTTTTAAAATTCTCTCTAGAATTTTCAAAATCCATGTCCACATGTTTACAATTTCGCGTCAAAATTGCTAAAATTCCAGTTGAAATTTTTTCAAAGTCCCTTAAAAATTTTCCAGTTTTCGTCCCAATTCTTCCCATTCCCATTGAAACTTTTCAAATCCCTCTCAAAACTGTTGAAATCCTAATGAAAGTTTGAAACTTCTCTCTAGAATTTTCAAAATCCATGTCCACATCTTTCCAATTTCACGTCAAAATTGCTAAAATTCCAGTTGAAATTTTTTCAAAGTCCCTTAAAAATTTTCCAATTTTCGTCCCAATTCTTCCCATTCCCATTGAAACTTTTCAAATCCCTCTCAAAACTGTTGAAATTCTCTTGAAGCTTTTAAAATTCTCTCTAGAATTTTCAAAATCCACTTCAACATGTTTACAATTTCACGTCAAATTTGCTAAAATTCCAGTTGAAATTTTTTCAAAGTCCCTTCAAAATTTTCCAATTTTCGTCCCAATTCTTCCCATTCCCATTGAAACTTTTCAAATCCCTCTCAAAACTGTTGAAATTCTGTTGAAGTTTGAAACTTCTCTCTAGAATTTTCAAAATCCATGTCCACAGGTTTACAATTTCACGTCAAAATTGCTAAAATTCCAGTTGAAATTTTTTCAAAGTCCCTTAAAAATTTTCCAATTTTCGTCCCAATTCTTCCCATTCCCATTGAAACTTTTCAAATCCCTCTCAAAACTGTTGAAATCCTATTGAAAGTTTGAAACTTCTCTCTAGAATTTTCAAAATCCATGTCCACATGTTTACAATTTCACGTCAAAATTGCTAAAATTCCAGTTGAAATTTTTTTAAAGTCCCTTAAAAATTTTCCAATTTTCGTCCCAATTCTTCCCATTCCCATTGAAACTTTTCAAATCCCTCTCAAAACTGTTGAAATCCTATTGAAAGTTTGAAACTTCTCTCTAGAATTTTCAAAATCCATGTCCACATGTTTACAATTTCACGTCAAAATTGCTAAAATTCCAGTTGAAATTTTTTCAAAGTCCCTTAAAAATTTTCCAGTTTTCGTCCCAATTCTTCCCATTCCCATTGAAACTTTTCAAATCCCTCTCAAAACTGTGGAAATTCTGTTGAAGCTTTTAAAATTCTCTCTAGAATTTTCAAAATCCATGTCCACATGTTTACAATTTCACGTCAAAATTGCTAAAATTCCAGTTGAAATTTTTTCAAAGTCCCTTAAAAATTTTCCAATTTTCGTCCCAATTCTTCCCATTCCCATTGAAACTTTTCAAATCCCTCTCAAAACTGTTGAAATTCTGTTGAAAGTTTGAAACTTCTCTCTAGAATTTTCAAAATCCATGTCCACAGGTTTACAATTGCACGTCAAAATTTCTAAAATTCCAGTTGAAATTTTTTCAAAGTCCCTTAAAAATTTTCCAATTTTCGTCCCAATTCTTCCCATTCCATTGAAACTTTTCAAATCCCTCTCAAAACTGTTGAAATCCTATTGAAAGTTTGAAACTTCTCTCTAGAATTTTCAAAATCCATGTCCACATGTTTACAATTGCACATCAAAATTGCTAAAATTCCAGTTGAAATTTTTTCAAAGTCCCTTAAAAATTTTCCAATTTTCGTCCCAATTCTTCCCATTCCCATTGAAACTTTTCAAATCCCTCTCAAAACTGTTGAAATTCTCTTGAAGCTTTTAAAATTCTCTCTAGAATTTTCAAAATCCACTGCAACATGTTTACAATTTCACGTCAAAATTGCTAAAATTCCAGTTGAAATTTTTTCAAAGTCCCTTAAAAATTTTCCAGTTTTCGTCCCAATTCTTCCCATTCCCATTGAAACTTTTCAAATCCCTCTCAAAACTGTTGAAATCCTATTAAATGTTTGAAACTTCTCTCTAGAATTTTCAAAATCCATGTCCACAGGTTTACAATTGCACGTCAAAATTGCTAAAATTCCAGTTGAAATTTTTTCAAAGTCCCTTCAAAATTTTCCATTTTTCGTCCCAATTCTTCCCATTCCCATTGAAACTTTTCAAATCCCTCTCAAAACTGTTGAAATTCTCTTGAAGCTTTTAAAATTCTCTCTAGAATTTTCAAAATCCACTTCAACATGTTTACAATTTCACGTCAAAATTGCTAAAATTCCAGTTGAAATTTTTTCAAAGTCCCTTCAAAATTTTCCAATTTTCGTCCCAATTCTTCCCATTCCCATTGAAACTTTTCAAATCCCTCTCAAAACTGTTGAAATTCTGTTGAAAGTTTGAAACTTCTCTCTAGAATTTTCAAAATCCATGTCCACAGGTTTACAATTTCACGTCAAAATTGCTAAAATTCCAGTTGAAATTTTTTCAAAGTCCCTTAAAAATTTTCCAATTTTCGTCCCAATTCTTCCCATTCCATTGAAACTTTTCAAATCCCTCTCAAAACTGTTGAAATCCTATTGAAAGTTTGAAACTTCTCTCTAGAATTTTCAAAATCCATGTCCACATGTTTACAATTTCACGTCAAAATTGCTAAAATTCCAGTTGAAATTTTTTTAAAGTCCCTTAAAAATTTTCCAATTTTCGTCCCAATTCTTCCCATTCCCATTGAAACTTTTCAAATCCCTCTCAAAACTGTTGAAATTCTCTTGAAGCTTTTAAAATTCTCTCTAGAATTTTCAAAATCCATGTCCACATGTTTACAATTTCACGTCAAAATTGCTAAATTTCCAGTTGAAATTTTTTCAAAGTCCCTTAAAAATTTTCCAGTTTTCGTCCCAATTCTTCCCATTCCCATTGAAACTTTTCAAATCCCTCTCAAAACTGTGGAAATTCTCTTGAAGCTTTTAAAATTCTCTCTAGAATTTTCAAAATCCACTTCAACATGTTTACAATTTCACGTCAAAATTGCTAAAATTCCAGTTGAAATTTTTTCAAAGTCCCTTAAAAATTTTCCAATTTTCGTCCCAATTCTTCCCATTCCCATTGAAACTTTTCAAATCCCTCTCAAAACTGTGGAAATCCTATTGAAAGTTTGAAACTTCTCTCTAGAATTTTCAAAATCCACGTCCACATGTTTAAAATTTCACGTCAAAATTGCTAAAATTCCAGTTGAAATTTTTTCAAAGTCCCTTAAATTTTTCCAATTTTTGTCCCAATTCTTCCCATTCCCATTGAAACTTTTCAAATCCCTCTCAAAACTGTGGAAATCCTATTGAAAGTTTGAAACTTCTCTCTAGAATTTTCAAAATCCATGTCTACAGGTTTACAATTTCACATAAAAATTGCTAAAATTCCAGTTGAAATTTTTTCAAAGTCCCTTAAAAATTTTCCAATTTTCGTCCCAATTCTTCCCATTCCCATCGAAACTTTTCAAATCCCTCTCAAAACTGTGGAAATTCTGTTGAAGCTTTTAAAATTCTCTCTAGAATTTTCAAAATCCATGTCCACATGTTTACAATTTCACGTCAAAATTGCTAAAATTCCAGTTGAAATTTTTTCAAAGTCCCTTAAAAATTTTCCAGTTTTCGTCCCAATTCTTCCCATTCCCATTGAAACTTTTCAAATCCCTCTCAAAACTGTTGAAATCCTATTAAATGTTTGAAACTTCTCTCTAGAATTTTCAAAATCCATGTCCACATCTTTACAATTTCACGTCAAAATTGCTAAAATTCCAGTTGAAATTTTTTCAAAGTCCCTTAAAAATTTTCCAATTTTCGTCCCAATTCTTCCCATTCCCATTGAAACTTTTCAAATCCCTCTCAAAACTGTTGAAATTCTGTTGAAAGTTTGAAACTTCTCTCTAGAATTTTCAAAATCCATGTCCACAGGTTTACAATTTCACGTCAAAATTGCTAAAATTCCAGTTGAAATTTTTTCAAAGTCCTTTAAAAATTTTTCAGTTTTCGTCCCAATTCTTCCCATTCCCATTGAAACTTTTCAAATCGCTCTCAAAACTGTGGAAATTCTGTTGAAGCTTTTAAAATTCTCTCTAGAATTTTCAAAATCCATGTCCACATGTTTACAATTTCGCGTCAAAATTGCTAAAATTCCAGTTGAAATTTTTTCAAAGTCCCTTAAAAATTTTCCAGTTTTCGTCCCAATTCTTCCCATTCCCATTGAAACTTTTCAAATCCCTCTCAAAACTGTTGAAATCCTAATGAAAGTTTGAAACTTCTCTCTAGAATTTTCAAAATCCATGTCCACATCTTTCCAATTTCACGTCAAAATTGCTAAAATTCCAGTTGAAATTTTTTCAAAGTCCCTTAAAAATTTTCCAATTTTCGTCCCAATTCTTCCCATTCCCATTGAAACTTTTCAAATCCCTCTCAAAACTGTTGAAATTCTCTTGAAGCTTTTAAAATTCTCTCTAGAATTTTCAAAATCCACTTCAACATGTTTACAATTTCACGTCAAATTTGCTAAAATTCCAGTTGAAATTTTTTCAAAGTCCCTTCAAAATTTTCCAATTTTCGTCCCAATTCTTCCCATTCCCATTGAAACTTTTCAAATCCCTCTCAAAACTGTTGAAATTCTCTTGAAGCTTTTAAAATTCTCTCTAGAATTTTCAAAATCCACTGCAACATGTTTACAATTTCACGTCAAAATTGCTAAAATTCCAGTTGAAATTTTTTCAAAGTCCCTTAAAAATTTTCCAATAATCGTCCCAATTCTTCCCATTCCCATTGAAACTTTTCAAATCCCTCTCAAAACTGTTGAAATTCTGTTGAAGCTTTTAAAATGCTCTCTAGCATTTTCAAAATCCATGTCCACATGTTTACAATTTCGCGTCAAAATTGCTAAAATTCCAGTTGAAATTTTTTCAAAGTCCCTTAAAAATTTTCCAATTTTCGTCCCAATTCTTCCCATTCCCATTGAAACTTTTCAAATCCCTCTCAAAACTGTTGAAATCCTATTGAAAGTTTGAAACTTCTCTCTAGAATTTTCAAAATCCATGTCCACAGGTTTACAATTGCACGTCAAAATTGCTAAAATTCCAGTTGAAATTTTTTCAAAGTCCCTTCAAAATTTTCCAATTTTCGTCCCAATTCTTCCCATTCCCATTGAAACTTTTCAAATCCCTCTCAAAACTATGGAAATTCTGTTGAAGCTTTTAAAATTCTCTCTAGAATTTTCAAAATCCATGTCCACATATTTACAATTTCACGTCAAAATTGCTAAAATTCCAGTTGAAATTTTTTCAAAGTCCCTTAAAAATTTTCCAGTTTTCGTCCCAATTCTTCCCATTCCCATTGAAACTTTTCAAATCCCTCTCAAAACTGTTGAAATTCTCTTGAAGCTTTTAAAATTCTCTCTAGAATTTTCAAAATCCATGTCCACATGTTTACAATTTCGCGTCAAAATTGCTAAAATTCCAGTTGAAATTTTTTCAAAGTCCCTTAAAAATTTTCCAGTTTTCGTCCCAATTCTTCCCATTCCCATTGAAACTTTTCAAATCCCTCTCAAAACTGTTGAAATCCTATTGAAAGTTTGAAACTTCTCTCTAGAATTTTCAAAATCCATGTCCACAGGTTTACAATTGCACGTCAAAATTGCTAAAATTCCAGTTGAAATTTTTTCAAAGTCCCTTCAAAATTTTCCAATTTTCGTCCCAATTCTTCCCATTCCCATTGAAACTTTTCAAATCCCTCTCAAAACTGTGGAAATTCTCTTGAAGCTTTTAAAATTCTCTCTAGAATTTTCAAAATCCATGTCCACAGGTTTACAATTGCACGTCAAAATTGCTAAAATTCCAGTTGAAATTTTTTCAAAGTCCCTTAAAAATTTTCCAATTTTCGTCCCAATTCTTCCCATTCCCATTCAAATTTTTCAAATCCCTCTCAAAACTGCGGAAATTCTCTTGAAGCTTTTAAAATTCTCTCTAGAATTTTCAAAATCCACTTCAACATGTTTACAATTTCACGTCAAAATTGCTAAAATTCCAGTTGAAATTTTTTCAAAGTCCCTTAAAAATTTTCCAATTTTCGTCCCAATTCTTCCCATTCCCATTCCCATTGAAACTTTTCAAATCCCTCTCAAAACTGTTGAAATCCTGTTGAAAGTTTGAAACTTCTCTCTAGAATTTTCAAAATCCATGTCCACATCTTTACAATTTCACGTCAAAATTGCTAAAATTCCAGTTGAAATTTTTTCAAAGTCCCTTCAAAATTTTCCAATTTTCGTCCCAATTCTTCCCATTCCCATTGAAACTTTTCAAATCCCTCTCAAAACTGTTGAAATTCTGTTGAAAGTTTGAAACTTCTCTCTAGAATTTTCAAAATCCATGTCCACAGGTTTACAATTTCACGTCAAAATTGCTAAAATTCCAGTTGAAATTTTTTCAAAGTCCCTTAAAAATTTTCCAATTTTCGTCCCAATTCTTCCCATTCCATTGAAACTTTTCAAATCCCTCTCAAAACTGTTGAAATCCTATTGAAAGTTTGAAACTTCTCTCTAGAATTTTCAAAATCCATGTCCACATGTTTACAATTTCACGTCAAAATTGCTAAAATTCCAGTTGAAATTTTTTCAAAGTCCCTTAAAAATTTTCCAATTTTCGTCCCAATTCTTCCCATTCCCATTGAAACTTTTCAAATCCCTCTCAAAACTGTTGAAATTCTCTTGAAGCTTTTAAAATTCTCTCTAGAACTTTCAAAATCCACTGCAACATGTTTACAATTTCACGTCAAAATTGCTAAAATTCCAGTTGAAATTTTTTCAAAGTCCCTTCAAAATTTTCCAATTTTCGTCCCAATTCTTCCCATTCCCATTGAAACTTTTCAAATCCCTCTCAAAACTATTGAAATTCTGTTGAAGCTTTTAAAATTCTCTCTAGAATTTTCAAAATCCATGTCCACATGTTTACAATTTCGCGTCAAAATTGCTAAAATTCCAGTTGAAATTTTTTCAAAGTCCCTTCAAAATTTTCCAATTTTCGTCCCAATTCTTCCCATTCCCATTCCCATTGAAACTTTTCAAATCCCTCTCAAAACTGTTGAAATCCTATTGAAAGTTTGAAACTTCTCTCTAGAATTTTCAAAATCCATGTCCACATGTTTACAATTTCACGTCAAAATTGCTAAAATTCCAGTTGAAATTTTTTCAAAGTCCCTTCAAAATTTTCCAATTTTCGTCCCAATTCTTCCCATTCCCATTGAAACTTTTCAAATCCCTCTCAAAACTGTGGAAATTCTCTTGAAGCTTTTAAAATTCTCTCTAGAATTTTCAAAATCCATGTCCACAGGTTTACAATTGCACGTCAAAATTGCTAAAATTCCAGTTGAAATTTTTTCAAAGTCCCTTAAAAATTTTCCAATTTTCGTCCCAATTCTTCCCATTCCCATTCAAATTTTTCAAATCCCTCTCAAAACTGCGGAAATTCTCTTGAAGCTTTTAAAATTCTCTCTAGAATTTTCAAAATCCACTTCAACATGTTTACAATTTCACGTCAAAATTGCTAAAATTCCAGTTGAAATTTTTTCAAAGTCCCTTAAAAATTTTCCAATTTTCGTCCCAATTCTTCCCATTCCCATTCCCATTGAAACTTTTCAAATCCCTCTCAAAACTGTTGAAATCCTGTTGAAAGTTTGAAACTTCTCTCTAGAATTTTCAAAATCCATGTCCACATCTTTACAATTTCACGTCAAAATTGCTAAAATTCCAGTTGAAATTTTTTCAAAGTCCCTTCAAAATTTTCCAATTTTCGTCCCAATTCTTCCCATTCCCATTGAAACTTTTCAAATCCCTCTCAAAACTGTTGAAATTCTGTTGAAAGTTTGAAACTTCTCTCTAGAATTTTCAAAATCCATGTCCACAGGTTTACAATTTCACGTCAAAATTGCTAAAATTCCAGTTGAAATTTTTTCAAAGTCCCTTAAAAATTTTCCAATTTTCGTCCCAATTCTTCCCATTCCATTGAAACTTTTCAAATCCCTCTCAAAACTGTTGAAATCCTATTGAAAGTTTGAAACTTCTCTCTAGAATTTTCAAAATCCATGTCCACATGTTTACAATTTCACGTCAAAATTGCTAAAATTCCAGTTGAAATTTTTTCAAAGTCCCTTAAAAATTTTCCAATTTTCGTCCCAATTCTTCCCATTCCCATTGAAACTTTTCAAATCCCTCTCAAAACTGTTGAAATTCTCTTGAAGCTTTTAAAATTCTCTCTAGAACTTTCAAAATCCACTGCAACATGTTTACAATTTCACGTCAAAATTGCTAAAATTCCAGTTGAAATTTTTTCAAAGTCCCTTCAAAATTTTCCAATTTTCGTCCCAATTCTTCCCATTCCCATTGAAACTTTTCAAATCCCTCTCAAAACTATTGAAATTCTGTTGAAGCTTTTAAAATGCTCTCTAGCATTTTCAAAATCCATGTCCACATGTTTACAATTTCGCGTCAAAATTGCTAAAATTCCAGTTGAAATTTTTTCAAAGTCCCTTCAAAATTTTCCAATTTTCGTCCCAATTCTTCCCATTCCCATTCCCATTGAAACTTTTCAAATCCCTCTCAAAACTGTTGAAATCCTATTGAAAGTTTGAAACTTCTCTCTAGAATTTTCAAAATCCATGTCCACATGTTTACAATTTCACGTCAAAATTGCTAAAATTCCAGTTGAAATTTTTTCAAAGTCCCTTCAAAATTTTCCAATTTTCGTCCCAATTCTTCCCATTCCCATTGAAACTTTTCAAATCCCTCTCAAAACTGTTGAAATTCTGTTGAAGCTTTTAAAATTCTCTCTAGAATTTTCAAAATCCATGTCCACATATTTACAATTTCACGTCAAAATTGCTAAAATTCCAGTTGAAATTTTTTCAAAGTCCCTTCAAAATTTTCCAGTTTTCGTCCCAATTCTTCCCATTCCCATTGAAACTTTTCAAATCCCTCTCAAAACTGTTGAAATCCTGTTGAAAGTTTGAAACTTCTCTCTAGAATTTTCAAAATCCATGTCCACATCTTTACAATTTCACGTCAAAATTGCTATAATTCCAGTTGAAATTTTTTCAAAGTCCCTTAAAAATTTTCCAATTTTCGTCCCAATTCTTCCCATTCCCATTGAAACTTTTCAAATCCCTCTCAAAACTGTTGAAATTCTGTTGAAAGTTTGAAACTTCTCTCTAGAATTTTCAAAATCCATGTCCACAGGTTTACAATTTCACGTCAAAATTGCTAAAATTCCAGTTGAAATTTTTTCAAAGTCCCTTAAAAATTTTCCAATTTTCGTCCCAATTCTTCCCATTCCATTGAAACTTTTCAAATCCCTCTCAAAACTGTTGAAATCCTATTGAAAGTTTGAAACTTCTCTCTAGAATTTTCAAAATCCATGTCCACATGTTTACAATTTCACGTCAAAATTGCTAAAATTCCAGTTGAAATTTTTTCAAAAAGTCCCTTAAAAATTTTCCAATTTTCGTCCCAATTCTTCCCATTCCCATTGAAACTTTTCAAATCCCTCTCTAAACTGTTGAAATTCTCTTGAAGCTTTTAAAATTCTCTCTAGAATTTTCAAAATCCACTGCAACATGTTTACAATTTCACGTCAAAATTGCTAAAATTCCAGTTGAAATTTTTTCAAAGTCCCTTAAAAATTTTCCAATTTTCGTCCCAATTCTTCCCATTCCCATTGAAACTTTTCAAATCCCTCTCAAAACTGTTGAAATTCTGTTGAAGCTTTTAAAATGCTCTCTAGCATTTTCAAAATCCATGTCCACATGTTTACAATTTCGCGTCAAAATTGCTAAAATTCCAGTTGAAATTTTTTCAAAGTCCCTTAAAAATTTTCCAATTTTCGTCCCAATTCTTCCCATTCCCATTGAAACTTTTCAAATCCCCCTCAAAACTGTTGAAATCCTATTGAAAGTTTGAAACTTCTCTCTAGAATTTTCAAAATCCATGTCCACATGTTTACAATTGCACATCAAAATTGCTAAAATTCCAGTTGAAATTTTTTCAAAGTCCCTTAAAAATTTTCCAATTTTCGTCCCAATTCTTCCCATTCCCATTGAAACTTTTCAAATCCCTCTCAAAACTGTGGAAATTCTGTTGAAGCTTTTAAAATTCTCTCTAGAATTTTCAAAATCCATGTCCACATATTTACAATTTCACGTCAAAATTGCTAAAATTCCAGTTGAAATTTTTTCAAAGTCCCTTAAAAATTTTCCAGTTTTCGTCCCAATTCTTCCCATTCCCATTGAAACTTTTCAAATCCCTCTCAAAACTGTTGAAATTCTCTTGAAGCTTTTAAAATTCTCTCTAGAATTTTCAAAATCCACTTCAACATGTTTACAATTTCACGTCAAAATTGCTAAAATTCCAGTTGAAATTTTTTCAAAGTCCCTTAAAAATTTTCCAATTTTCGTCCCAATTCTTCCCATTCCCAGTGAAACTTTTCAAATCCCTCTCAACATTTTGAAATCCTGTTGAAAGTTTGAAACTTCTCTCTAGAATTTTCAAAATCCATGTCCACAGGTTTACAATTGCACGTCAAAATTGCTAAAATTCCAGTTGAAATTTTTTCAAAGTCCCTTAAAAATTTTCCAATTTTCGTCCCAATTCTTCCCATTCCCATTGAAACTTTTCAAATCCCTCTCAAAACTGTTGAAATTCTGTTGAAGCTTTTAAAATTCTCTCTAGAATTTTCAAAATCCATGTCCACATATTTACAATTTCACGTCAAAATTGCTAAAATTCCAGTTGAAATTTTTTCAAAGTCCCTTCAAAATTTTCCAGTTTTCGTCCCAATTCTTCCCATTCCCATTGAAACTTTTCAAATCCCTCTCAAAACTGTTGAAATTCTCTTGAAGCTTTTAAAATTCTCTCTAGCATTTTCAAAATCCATGTCCACATGTTTACAATTTCACGTCAAAATTGCTAAAATTCCAGTTGAAATTTTTTCAAAGTCCCTTAAAAATTTTCCAGTTTTCGTCCCAATTCTTCCCATTCCCATTGAAACTTTTCAAATCCCTCTCAAAACTGTTGAAATCCTGTTGAAAGTTTGAAACTTCTCTCTAGAATTTTCAAAATCCATGTCCACATCTTTACAATTTCACGTCAAAATTGCTATAATTCCAGTTGAAATTTTTTCAAAGTCCCTTAAAAATTTTCCAATTTTCGTCCCAATTCTTCCCATTCCCATTGAAACTTTTCAAATCCCTCTCAAAACTGTTGAAATTCTGTTGAAAGTTTGAAACTTCTCTCTAGAATTTTCAAAATCCATGTCCACAGGTTTACAATTTCACGTCAAAATTGCTAAAATTCCAGTTGAAATTTTTTCAAAGTCCCTTAAAAATTTTCCAATTTTCGTCCCAATTCTTCCCATTCCATTGAAACTTTTCAAATCCCTCTCAAAACTGTTGAAATCCTATTGAAAGTTTGAAACTTCTCTCTAGAATTTTCAAAATCCATGTCCACATGTTTACAATTTCACGTCAAAATTGCTAAAATTCCAGTTGAAATTTTTTCAAAAAGTCCCTTAAAAATTTTCCAATTTTCGTCCCAATTCTTCCCATTCCCATTGAAACTTTTCAAATCCCTCTCAAAACTGTTGAAATTCTCTTGAAGCTTTTAAAATTCTCTCTAGAATTTTCAAAATCCACTGCAACATGTTTACAATTTCACGTCAAAATTGCTAAAATTCCAGTTGAAATTTTTTCAAAGTCCCTTAAAAATTTTCCAATTTTCGTCCCAATTCTTCCCATTCCCATTGAAACTTTTCAAATCCCTCTCAAAACTGTTGAAATTCTGTTGAAGCTTTTAAAATGCTCTCTAGCATTTTCAAAATCCATGTCCACATGTTTACAATTTCGCGTCAAAATTGCTAAAATTCCAGTTGAAATTTTTTCAAAGTCCCTTAAAAATTTTCCAATTTTCGTCCCAATTCTTCCCATTCCCATTGAAACTTTTCAAATCCCTCTCAAAACTGTTGAAATCCTGTTGAAAGTTTGAAACTTCTCTCTAGAATTTTCAAAATCCATGTCCACATCTTTACAATTTCACGTCAAAAGTGCTATAATTCCAGTTGAAATTTTTTCAAAGTCCCTTCAAAATTTTCCAGTTTTCGTCCCAATTCTTCCCATTCCCATTGAAACTTTTCAAATCCCTCTCAAAACTGTTGAAATCCTGTTGAAAGTTTGAAACTTCTCTCTAGAATTTTCAAAATCCATGTCCACATCTTTACAATTTCACGTCAAAATTGCTATAATTCCAGTTGAAATTTTTTCAAAGTCCCTTAAAAATTTTCCAATTTTCGTCCCAATTCTTCCCATTCCCATTGAAACTTTTCAAATCCCTCTCAAAACTGTTGAAATTCTGTTGAAAGTTTGAAACTTCTCTCTAGAATTTTCAAAATCCATGTCCACAGGTTTACAATTTCACGTCAAAATTGCTAAAATTCCAGTTGAAATTTTTTCAAAGTCCCTTAAAAATTTTCCAATTTTCGTCCCAATTCTTCCCATTCCATTGAAACTTTTCAAATCCCTCTCAAAACTGTTGAAATCCTATTGAAAGTTTGAAACTTCTCTCTAGAATTTTCAAAATCCATGTCCACATGTTTACAATTTCACGTCAAAATTGCTAAAATTCCAGTTGAAATTTTTTCAAAAAGTCCCTTAAAAATTTTCCAATTTTCGTCCCAATTCTTCCCATTCCCATTGAAACTTTTCAAATCCCTCTCAAAACTGTTGAAATTCTCTTGAAGCTTTTAAAATTCTCTCTAGAATTTTCAAAATCCACTGCAACATGTTTACAATTTCACGTCAAAATTGCTAAAATTCCAGTTGAAATTTTTTCAAAGTCCCTTAAAAATTTTCCAATTTTCGTCCCAATTCTTCCCATTCCCATTGAAACTTTTCAAATCCCTCTCAAAACTGTTGAAATTCTGTTGAAGCTTTTAAAATGCTCTCTAGCATTTTCAAAATCCATGTCCACATGTTTACAATTTCGCGTCAAAATTGCTAAAATTCCAGTTGAAATTTTTTCAAAGTCCCTTAAAAATTTTCCAATTTTCGTCCCAATTCTTCCCATTCCCATTGAAACTTTTCAAATCCCTCTCAAAACTGTTGAAATCCTATTGAAAGTTTGAAACTTCTCTCTAGAATTTTCAAAATCCATGTCCACATGTTTACAATTGCACGTCAAAATTGCTAAAATTCCAGTTGAAATTTTTTCAAAGTCCCTTCAAAATTTTCCAATTTTCGTCCCAATTCTTCCCATTCCCATTGAAACTTTTCAAATCCCTCTCAAAACTGTGGAAATTCTGTTGAAGCTTTTAAAATTCTCTCTAGAATTTTCAAAATCCATGTCCACATATTTACAATTTCACGTCAAAATTGCTAAAATTCCAGTTGAAATTTTTTCAAAGTCCCTTAAAAATTTTCCAGTTTTCGTCCCAATTCTTCCCATTCCCATTGAAACTTTTCAAATCCCTCTCAAAACTGTTGAAATTCTCTTGAAGCTTTTAAAATTCTCTCTAGAATTTTCAAAATCCATGTCCACATGTTTACAATTTCGCGTCAAAATTGCTAAAATTCCAGTTGAAATTTTTTCAAAAAGTCCCTTAAAAATTTTCCAATTTTCGTCCCAATTCTTCCCATTCCCATTGAAACTTTTCAAATCCCTCTCAAAACTGTTGAAATCCTATTGAAAGTTTGAAACTTCTCTCTAGAATTTTCAAAATCCATGTCCACAGGTTTACAATTGCACGTCAAAATTGCTAAAATTCCAGTTGAAATTTTTTCAAAGTCCCTTAAAAATTTTCCAATTTTCGTCCCAATTCTTCCCATTCCCATTGAAACTTTTCAAATCCCTCTCAAAACTGTTGAAATTCTCTTGAAGCTTTTAAAATTCTCTCTAGAATTTTCAAAATCCACTTCAACATGTTTACAATTTCACGTCAAAATTGCTAAAATTCCAGTTGAAATTTTTTCAAAGTCCCTTCAAAATTTTCCAATTTTCGTCCCAATTCTTCCCATTCCCATTCCCATTGAAACTTTTCAAATCCCTCTCAAAACTGTTGAAATCCTGTTGAAAGTTTGAAACTTCTCTCTAGAATTTTCAAAATCCATGTCCACATCTTTACAATTTCACGTCAAAATTGCTAAAATTCCAGTTGAAATTTTTTCAAAGTCCCTTCAAAATTTTCCAATTTTCGTCCCAATTCTTCCCATTCCCATTGAAACTTTTCAAATCCCTCTCAAAACTGTTGAAATTCTGTTGAAAGTTTGAAACTTCTCTCTAGAATTTTCAAAATCCATGTCCACAGGTTTACAATTGCACGTCAAAATTGCTAAAATTCCAGTTGAAATTTTTTCAAAGTCCCTTAAAAATTTTCCAATTTTCGTCCCAGTTCTTCCCATTCCATTGAAACTTTTCAAATCCCTCTCAAAACTGTTGAAATCCTATTGAAAGTTTGAAACTTCTCTCTAGAATTTCCAAAATCCATGTCCACATGTTTACAATTTCACGTCAAAATTGCTAAAATTCCAGTTGAAATTTTTTCAAAGTCCCTTAAAAATTTTCCAATTTTCATCCCAATTCTTCCCATTCCCATTGAAACTTTTCAAATCCCTCTCAAAACTGTTGAAATTCTCTTGAAGCTTTTAAAATTCTCTCTAGAATTTTCAAAATCCACTGCAACATGTTTACAATTTCACGTCAAAATTGCTAAAATTCCAGTTGAAATTTTTTCAAAGTCCCTTAAAAATTTTCCAATTTTCGTCCCAATTCTTCCCATTCCCATTGAAACTTTTCAAATCCCTCTCAAAACTATTGAAATTCTGTTGAAGCTTTTAAAATGCTTTCTAGCATTTTCAAAATCCTTGTCCACATGTTTACAATTTCGCGTCAAAATTGCTAAAATTCCAGTTGAAATTTTTTCAAAGTCCCTTCAAAATTTTCCAATTTTCGTCCCAATTCTTCCCATTCCCATTGAAACTTTTCAAATCCCTCTCAAAACTGTTGAAATCCTATTGAAAGTTTGAAACTTCTCTCTAGAATTTTCAAAATCCATGTCCACAGGTTTACAATTGCACGTCAAAATTGCTAAAATTCCAGTTGAAATTTTTTCAAAGTCCCTTAAAAATTTTCCAATTTTCGTCCCAATTCTTCCCATTCCCATTCAAACTTTTCAAATCCCTCTCAAAACTGTTGAAATTCTGTTGAAGCTTTTAAAATTCTCTCTAGAATTTTCAAAATCCATGTCCACATATTTACAATTTCACGTCAAAATTGCTAAAATTCCAGTTGAAATTTTTTCAAAGTCCCTTAAAAATTTTCCAGTTTTCGTCCCAATTCTTCCCATTCCCATTGAAACTTTTCAAATCCCTCTCAAAACTGTTGAAATTCTCTTGAAGCTTTTAAAATTCTCTCTAGAATTTTCAAAATCCATGTCCACATGTTTACAATTTCGCGTCAAAATTGCTAAAATTCCAGTTGAAATTTTTTCAAAGTCCCTTAAAAATTTTCCAGTTTTCGTCCCAATTCTTCCCATTCCCATTGAAACTTTTCAAATCCCTCTCAAAACTGTTGAAATCCTATTGAAAGTTTGAAACTTCTCTCTAGAATTTTCAAAATCCATGTCCACAGGTTTACAATTGCACGTCAAAATTGCTAAAATTCCAGTTGAAATGTTTTCAAAGTCCCTTAAAAATTTTCCAATTTTTGTCCCAATTCTTCCCATTCCCATTGAAACGTTTCAAATCCCTCTCAAAACTGTTGAAATTCTGTTGAAGCTTTTAAAATTCTCTCTAGAATTTTCAAAATCCATGTCCACAGGTTTACAATTGCACGTCAAAATTGCTAAAATTCCAGTTGAAATTTTTTCAAAGTCCCTTAAAAATTTTCCAATTTTCGTCCCAATTCTTCCCATTCCCATTCAAATTTTTCAAATCCCTCTCAAAACTGCGGAAATTCTCTTGAAGCTTTTAAAATTCTCTCTAGAATTTTCAAAATCCACTTCAACATGTTTACAATTTCACGTCAAAATTGCTAAAATTCCAGTTGAAATTTTTTCAAAGTCCCTTAAAAATTTTCCAATTTTCGTCCCAATTCTTCCCATTCCCATTCCCATTGAAACTTTTCAAATCCCTCTCAAAACTGTTGAAATCCTATTGAAAGTTTGAAACTTCTCTCTAGAATTTTCAAAATCCATGTCCACAGGTTTACAATTGCACGTCAAAATTGCTAAAATTCCAGTTGAAATTTTTTCAAAGTCCCTTAAAAATTTTCCAATTTTCGTCCCAATTCTTCCCATTCCCATTGAAACTTTTCAAATCCCTCTCAAAACTGTGGAAATTCTATTGAAGCTTTTAAAATTCTCTCTAGAATTTTCAAAATCCATGTCCACATCTTTACAATTTCATGTCATAATTGCTAAAATTCCAGTTAAAATTTTTTGAAAGTCCCTTAAAAATTTTGCAATTTTCGTCCCAATTCTTCCCATTCCCATTGAAACTTTTCAAATCCCTCTCAAAACTGTTGAAATTCTCTTGAAGCTTTTAAAATTCTCTCTAGAATTTTCAAAATCCATGTCCACATCTTTACAATTTCACGTCAAAATTGCTAAAATTCCAGTTGAAATTTTTTCAAAGTCCCTTAAAAATTTTCCAATTTTCATCCCAATTCTTCCCATTCCCATTGAAACTTTTCAAATCCCTCTCTAAACTGTTGAAATTCTGTTGAAGCTTTTAAAATTCTCTCTAGAATTTTCAAAATCCATGTCCACAGGTTTACAATTTCACGTCAAAATTGCTAAAATTCCAGTTGAAATGTTTTCAAAGTCCCTTAAAAATTTTCCAATTTTCGTCCCAATTCTTCCCATTCCCATTGAAACTTTTCAAATCCCTCTCAAAACTGTTGAAATTCTGTTGAAACTTTTAAAATTCTCTCTAGAATTTTCAAAATCCATGTCTACAGGTTTACAATTTCACGTAAGAAAATTGCTAAAATTCCAGTTGAAATTTTTTCAAAGTCCCTTCAAAATTTTCCAATTTTCGTCCCAATTCTTCCCATTCCCATTGAAACTTTTCAAATCCCTCTCAAAACTGTTGAAATCCTATTGAATGTTTGAAACTTCTCTCTAGAATTTTCAAAATCCATGTCCACATGTTTCCAACTTCATGTCAAAATTGCTAAAATTCTAGTTGAAATTTTTTCAAAGTCCCTTAAAAATTTTCCAATTTTCGTCCCAATTCTTCCCATTCCCATTGAAACTTTTCAAATCCTTCTCAAAATTGTTGAAATTCTGTTGAAGCTTTTAAAATTCTCTCTAGAATTTTCAAAATCCATGTCTACAGGTTTACAATTTCACGTAAGAAATTTGCTAAAATTCCAGTTGAAATTTTTTCAAAGTCCCTTAAAAATTTTCCAATTTTCGTCCCAATTCTTCCCATTCCCATTGAAACTTTTCAAATCCCTCTCAAAACTGTTGAAATTCTGTTGAAAGTTTGAAACTTCTCTCTAGAATTTTCAAAATCCATGTCCACAGGTTTACAATTTCATGTCAAAATTGCTAAAATTCCAGTTGAAATTTTTTCAAAGTCCCTTAAAAATTTTCCAATTTTCGTCCCAATTCTTCCCATTCCCATTGAAACTTTTCAAATCCCTCTCAAAACTGTGGAAATTCTGTTGAAGCTTTTAAAATTCTCTCTAGCATTTTCAAAATCCATGTCCACATCTTTACAATTTCGCGTCAAAATTGCTAAAATTCCAGTTGAAATTTTTTCAAAGTCCCTTAAAAATTTTCCAGTTTTCGTCCCAATTCTTCCCATTCCCATTGAAACTTTTCAAATCCCTCTCAAAACTGTTGAAATCCTATTGAAAGTTTGAAACTTCTCTCTAGAATTTTCAAAATCCATGTCCACAGGTTTACAATTGCATGTCAAAATTGCTAAAATTCCAGTTGAAATGTTTTCAAAGTCCCTTAAAAATTTTCCAATTTTTGTCCAAATTCTTCCCATTCCCATTGAAACTTTTCAAATCCCTCTCAAAACTGTGGAAATTCTGTTGAAGCTTTTAAAATTCTCTCTAGAATTTTCAAAATCCATGTCCACATCTTTACAATTTCACGTCAAAATTGCTAAAATTCCAGTTGAAATTTTTTCAAAGTCCCTTAAAAATTTTCCAATTTTCCTCCCAATTCTTCCCATTCCCATTGAAACTTTTCAAATCCCTCTCAAAACTGTGGAAATTCTGTTGAAGCTTTTAAAATTCTCTCTAGAATTTTCAAAATCCATGTCCACATCTTTACAATTTCACGTCAAAATTGCTAAAATTCCAGTTGAAATTTTTTCAAAGTCCCTTAAAAATTTTCCAGTTTTCGTCCCAATTCTTCCCATTCCCATTGAAACTTTTCAAATCCCTCTCAAAACTGTTGAAATCCTATTAAATGTTTGAAACTTCTCTCTAGAATTTTCAAAATCCACTTCAACATGTTTACAATTTCACGTCAAAATTGCTAAAATTCCAGTTGAAATTTTTTCAAAGTCCCTTAAAAATTTTCCAATTTTCGTCCCAATTCTTCCCATTCCCATTCCCATTGAAACTTTTCAAATCCCTCTCAAAACTGTTGAAATCCTGTTGAAAGTTTGAAAATTCTCTCTAGAATTTTCAAAATCCATGTCCACATCTTTACAATTTCACGTCAAAATTGCTAAAATTCCAGTTGAAATTTTTTCAAAGTCCCTTCAAAATTTTCCAATTTTCGTCCCAATTCTTCCCATTCCCATTGAAACTTTTCAAATCCCTCTCAAAACTGTTGAAATTCTGTTGAAAGTTTGAAACTTCTCTCTAGAATTTTCAAAATCCATGTCCACAGGTTTACAATTTCACGTCAAAATTGCTAAAATTCCATTTGAAATTTTTTCAAAGTCCCTTAAAAATTTTCCAATTTTCGTCCCAATTCTTCCCATTCCATTGAAACTTTTCAAATCCCTCTCAAAACTGATGAAATCCTATTGAAAGTTTGAAACTTCTCTCTAGAATTTCCAAAATCCATGTCCACATGTTTACAATTTCACGTCAACATTGCTAAAATTCCAGTTGAAATTTTTTCAAAGTCCCTTAAAAATTTTCCAATTTTCATCCCAATTCTTCCCATTCCCATTGAAACTTTTCAAATCCCTCTCAAAACTGTTGAAGTTCTCTTGAAGCTTTTAAAATTCTCTCTAGAATTTTCAAAATCCACTGCAACATGTTTACAATTTCACGTCAAAATTGCTAAAATTCCAGTTGAAATTTTTTCAAAGTCCCTTCAAAATTTTCCAATTTTCGTCCCAATTCTTCCCATTCCCATTGAAACTTTTCAAATCCCTCTCAAAACTATTGAAATTCTGTTGAAGCTTTTAAAATGCTCTCTAGCATTTTCAAAATCCTTGTCCACATGTTTACAATTTCGCGTCAAAATTGCTAAAATTCCAGTTGAAATTTTTTCAAAGTCCCTTCAAAATTTTCCAATTTTCGTCCCAATTCTTCCCATTCCATTGAAACTTTTCAAATCCCTCTCAAAACTGTTGAAATCCTATTGAAAGTTTGAAAATTCTCTCTAGAATTTTCAAAATCCATGTCCACAGGTTTACAATTGCACGTCAAAATTGCTAAAATTCCAGTTGAAATTTTTTCAAAGTCCCTTCAAAATTTTCCAATTTTCGTCCCAATTCTTCCCATTCCCATTGAAACTTTTCAAATCCCTCTCAAAACTGTTGAAATTCTGTTGAAGCTTTTAAAATTCTCTCTAGAATTTTCAAAATCCATGTCCACATATTTACAATTTCACGTCAAAATTGCTAAAATTCCAGTTGAAATTTTTTCAAAGTCCCTTAAAAATTTTCCAGTTTTCGTCCCAATTCTTCCCATTCCCATTGAAACTTTTCAAATCCCTCTCAAAACTGTTGAAATTCTCTTGAAGCTTTTAAAATTCTCTCTAGAATTTTCAAAATCCATGTCCACATGTTTACAATTTCGCGTCAAAATTGCTAAAATTCCAGTTGAAATTTTTTCAAAGTCCCTTCAAAATTTTCCAGTTTTCGTCCCAATTCTTCCCATTCCCATTGAAACTTTTCAAATCCCTCTCAAAACTGTTGAAATCCTATTGAAAGTTTGAAACTTCTCTCTAGAATTTTCAAAATCCATGTCCACAGGTTTACAATTGCACGTCAAAATTGCTAAAATTCCAGTTGAAATGTTTTCAAAGTCCCTTAAAAATTTTCCAATTTTTGTCCCAATTCTTCCCATTCCCATTGAAACGTTTCAAATCCCTCTCAAAACTGTGGAAATTCTCTTGAAGCTTTTAAAATTCTCTCTAGAATTTTCAAAATCCATGTCCACAGGTTTACAATTGCACGTCAAAATTGCTAAAATTCCAGTTGAAATTTTTTCAAAGTCCCTTCAAAATTTTCCAATTTTCGTCCCAATTCTTCCCATTCCCATTCACATTTTTCAAATCCCTCTCAAAACTGCGGAAATTCTCTTGAAGCTTTTAAAATTCTCTCTAGAATTTTCAAAATCCACTTCAACATGTTTACAATTTCACGTCAAAATTGCTAAAATTCCAGTTGAAATTTTTTCAAAGTCCCTTAAAAATTTTCCAATTTTCGTCCCAATTCTTCCCATTCCCATTCCCATTGAAACTTTTCAAATCCCTCTCAAAACTGTTGAAATCCTATTGAAAGTTTGAAAATTCTCTCTAGAATTTTCAAAATCCATGTCCACAGGTTTACAATTGCACGTCAAAATTGCTAAAATTCCAGTTGAAATTTTTTCAAAGTCCCTTCAAAATTTTCCAATTTTCGTCCCAATTCTTCCCATTCCCATTGAAACTTTTCAAATC
>NW_028115123.1:0-39860 GCF_964273445.1 Streptopelia decaocto
GTTGAACTTTTTTCAAAGTCCCTTAAAAATTTTCAAATTTTTGTCCCAGTTCTTCCCATTCCCCTTGAAACTTTTCAAATCCCTCTCAAAATTGTTGAAATTCTCTTGAAGCTTTTAAAATTCTCTCTAATACATGTATTGCTAAAATTCCAGTTGAAATTTTTTCAAAGTCCCTTAAAAATGTTCCAATTTTTGTCCCAATTCTTCCCATTCCCATTGAAACATCCCTCTCAAAATTGTTGAAATTCTGTTGAAGCTTTTAAAATTCTCTCTAGAATTTTCAAAATCCATGTCCACATGTTTACAATTTCACGTCAAAAAATTGCTAAAATTCCAGTTGAAATTTTTTCAAAGTCCCTTAAAAATGTTCCAATTTTTGTCCCAATTCTTCCAAACATTTCAACTGGAATTTTAGCCATTTTTTGACGTGAAATTGTAAACATGTGGACATGGATTTTGAAAATTCTAGAGAGAATTTTAAAAGCTTCAAGAGAATTTCAACAATTTGGAGAGGGATTTGAAAAGTTTCAATGGGAATGGGAAGAATTGGGACAAAAATTGGAAAATTTTGAAGGGACTTTGAAAACATTTCAACTGGAATTTTAGCCATTTTTTGACATGAAATTGTAAACATGTGGACATGGATTTTGAAAATTCTAGAGAGAATTTTAAAAGCTTCAAGAGAATTTCAACAATTTGGAGAGGGATTTGAAAAGTTTCAATGGGAATGGGAAGAATTGGGACAAAAATTGGAAAATTTTTAAGGGACTTTGAAAACATTTCAACTGGAATTTTAGCCATTTTTTTATGTGAAATTGTAAACATGTGGACGTGGATTTTGAAAATTCTAGAGAGAATTTTAAAAGCTTCAAGAGAATTTCAACAATTTTGAGAGGGATTTGAAAAGTTTCAATGGGAATGGGAAGAATTGGGACAAAAATTGGAAAATTTTTAAGGGACTGAAAACATTTCAACTGGAATTGTAGCCATTTTTGACGTGAAATTGTAAACATGTGGCCATGGATTTTGAAAATTCTAGAGAGAATTTTAAAAGCTTCAAAAGAATTTCAACAATTTTGAGAGGGATTTGAAAAGTTTCAATGGGAATGGGAACAATTGGGACAAAAATTGGAAAATTTTTAAGGGACTTTGAAAAAATTTCAACTGGAATTTTAGCCATTTTTTGACGTGAAATTGTAAACATGTGGACATGGATTTTGAAAATTCTAGAGAGAATTTTAAAAGCTTCAAGAGAATTTCAACAATTTGGAGAGGGATTTGAAAAGTTTCAATGGGAATGGGAAGAATTGGGACAAAAATTGGAAAATTTTTAAGGGACTTTGAAAACATTTCAACTGGAATTTTAGCCATTTTTGACGTGAAATTGTAAACATGTGGACATGGATTTTGAAAATTCTAGAGAGAATTTTAAAAGCTTCAAGAGAATTTCAACAATTTTGAGAGGGATTTGAAAAGTTTCAATGGGAATGGGAAGAATTGGGACAAAAATTGGAAAATTTTTAAGGGACTTTGAAAACATTTCAACTGGAATTTTAGCCATTTTTTGACGTGAAATTGTAAACATGTGGACATGGATTTTTAAAATTCTGGAGAAAATTTTAAAAGCTTCAAGAGAATTTCAACAATTTTGAGAGGGATTTGAAAAGTTTCAATGGGAATGGGAAGAATTGGGACAAAAATTGGAAAATTTTTAAGGGACTTTGAAAACTTTTCAACTGGAATTTTAGCCATTTTTTTATGTGAAATTGTAAACATGTGGACATGGATTTTGAAAATTCTAGAGAGAATTTTAAAAGCTTCAAGAGAATTTCAACAATTTGGAGAGGGATTTGAAAAGTTTCAATGGGAATGGGAAGAATTGGGACAGAAATTGGAAAATTTTTAAGGGACTTGAAAACATTTCAACTGGAATTTTAGCCATTTTTTTACGTGAAATTGTAAACATGTGGACATGGATTTTGAAAATTCTAGAGAGAATTTTAAAAGCTTCAAGAGAATTTCAACAATTTTGAGAGGGATTTGAAAAGTTTCAATGGGAATGGGAAGAATTGGGACAAAAATTGGAAAATTTTTAAGGGACTTTGAAAAAATTTCAGCTGGAATTTTAGCCATTTTTTGACGTGAAATTGTAAACATGTGGACATGGATTTTGAAAATTCTAGAGAGAATTTTAAAAGCTTCAAGAGAATTTCAACAATTTTGAGAGGGATTTGAAAAGTTTCAATGGGAATGGGAAGAATTGGGACAAAAATTGGAAAATTTTTAAGGGACTTTGAAAACATTTCAACTGGAATTTTAGCCATTTTTTGACGTGAAATTGTAAACATGTGGACATGGATTTTGAAAATTCTAGAGAGAATTTTAAAAGCTTCAAGAGAATTTCAACAATTTGGAGAGGGATTTGAAAAGTTTCAATGGGAATGGGAAGAATTGGGACAAAAATTGGAAAATTTTTAAGGGACTTTGAAAAAATTTCAACTGGAATTTTAGCCATTTTTTGACGTGAAATTGTAAACATGTGGACATGGATTTTGAAAACTCTAGAGAGAATTTTAAAAGCTTCAAGAGAATTTCAACAATTTGGAGAGGGATTTGAAAAGTTTCAATGGGAATGGGAAGAATTGGGACAAAAATTGGAAAATTTTTAAGGGACTTTGAAAAAATTTCAACTGGAATTTTAGCCATTTTTTTATGTGAAATTGTAAACATGTGGACATGGATTTTGAAAATTCTAGAGAGAATTTTAAAAGCTTCAAGAGAATTTCAACAATTTGGAGAGGGATTTGAAAAGTTTCAATGGGAATGGGAAGAATTGGGACAAATATTAGAAAATTTTTAAGGGACTTGAAAACATTTCAACTGGAATTTTAGCCATTTTTTTACGTGAAATTGTAAACATGTGGACATGGATTTTGAAAATTCTAGAGAGAATTTTAAAAGCTTCAAGAGAATTTCAACAATTTGGAGAGGGATTTGAAAAGTTTCAATGGGAATGGGAAGAATTGGGACAAAAATTGGAAAATTTTTAAGGGACTTTGAAAAAATTTCAGCTGGAATTTTAGCCATTTTTTGACGTGAAATTGTAAACATGTGGACATGGATTTTGAAAATTCTAGAGAGAATTTTAAAAGCTTCAAGAGAATTTCAACAATTTTGAGAGGGATTTGAAAAGTTTCAATGGGAATGGGAAGAATTGGGACAAAAATTGGAAAATTTTTAAGGGACTTTGAAAAAATTTCCACTGGAATTTTAGCCATTTTTTGACGTGAAATTGTAAACATGTGGACATGGATTTTGAAAATTCTAGAGAGAATTTTAAAAGCTTCAAGAGAATTTCAACAATTTGGAGAGGGATTTGAAAAGTTTCAATGGGAATGGGAAGAATTGGGACAAAAATTGGAAAATTTTTAAGGGACTTTGAAAAAATTTCAACTGGAATTTTAGCCATTTTTTGACGTGAAATTGTAAACATGTGGACATGGATTTTGAAAACTCTAGAGAGAATTTTAAAAGCTTCAAGAGAATTTCAACAATTTGGAGAGGGATTTGAAAAGTTTCAATGGGAATGGGAAGAATTGGGACAAAAATTGGAAAATTTTGAAGGGACTTTGAAAAAATTTCAACTGGAATTTTAGCCATTTTTTTATGTGAAATTGTAAACATGTGGACATGGATTTTGAAAATTCTAGAGAGAATTTTAAAAGCTTCAAGAGAATTTCAACAATTTGGAGAGGGATTTGAAAAGTTTCAATGGGAATGGGAAGAATTGGGACAAAAATTGGAAAATTTTTAAGGGACTTTGAAAAAATTTCAACTGGAATTTTTGCCATTTTTTGACGTGAAATTGTAAACATGTGGACATGGATTTTGAAAATTCTAGAGAGAATTTTAAAAGCTTCAAGAGAATTTCAACAATTTTGAGAGGGATTTGAAAAGTTTCAATGGGAATGGGAAGAATTGGGACAAAAATTGGAAAATTTTTAAGGGACTTTGAAAACATTTCAACTGGAATTTTAGCATTTTTGACGTGAAATTGTAAACATGTGGACATGGATTTTGAAAATTCTAGAGAGAATTTTAAAAGCTTCAAGAGAATTTCAACAATTTGGAGAGGGATTTGAAAAGTTTCAATGGGAATGGGAAGAATTGGGACAAAAATTGGAAAATTTTTAAGGGACTTTGAAAAAATTTCAACTGGAATTTTAGCCAATTTTTGACGTGAAATTGTAAACATGTGGACATTGATTTTGAAATTCTAGAGAGAATTTTAAAAGCTTCAAGAGAATTTCAACAATTTTGAGAGGGATTTGAAAAGTTTCAATGGGAATGGGAAGAATTGGGACAAAAATTGGAAAATTTTTAAGGGACTTTGAAAACATTTCAACTGGAATTTTAGCCATTTTTTGACGTGAAATTGTAAACATGTGGACATGGATTTTGAAAATTCTAGAGAGAATTTTAAAAGCTTCAAGAGAATTTCAACAATTTGGAGAGGGATTTGAAAAGTTTCAATGGGAATGGGAAGAATTGGGACAAAAATTGGAAAATTTTGAAGGGACTTTGAAAACATTTCAACTGGAATTTTAGCCATTTTTTGACATGAAATTGTAAACATGTGGACATGGATTTTGAAAATTCTAGAGAGAATTTTAAAAGCTTCAAGAGAATTTCAACAATTTGGAGAGGGATTTGAAAAGTTTCAATGGGAATGGGAAGAATTGGGACAAAAATTGGAAAATTTTTAAGGGACTTTGAAAACATTTCAAGTGGAATTTTAGCCATTTTTTTATGTGAAATTGTAAACATGTGGACGTGGATTTTGAAAATTCTAGAGAGAATTTTAAAAGCTTCAAGAGAATTTCAACAATTTTGAGAGGGATTTGAAAAGTTTCAATGGGAATGGGAAGAATTGGGACAAAAATTGGAAAATTTTTAAGGGACTGAAAACATTTCAACTGGAATTGTAGCCATTTTTTGACGTGAAATTGTAAACATGTGGCCATGGATTTTGAAAATTCTAGAGAGAATTTTAAAAGCTTCAAGAGAATTTCAACAATTTTGAGAGGGATTTGAAAAGTTTCAATGGGAATGGGAAGAATTGGGACAAAAATTGGAAAATTTTTAAGGGACTTTGAAAAAATTTCAACTGGAATTTTAGCCATTTTTTGACGTGAAATTGTAAACATGTGGACATGGATTTTGAAAATTCTAGAGAGAATTTTAAAAGCTTCAAGAGAATTTCAACAATTTTGAGAGGGATTTGAAAAGTTTCAATGGGAATGGGAAGAATTGGGACAAAAATTGGAAAATTTTTAAGGGACTTTGAAAACATTTCAACTGGAATTTTAGCCATTTTTTGACGTGAAATTGTAAACATGTGGACATGGATTTTGAAAATTCTAGAGAGAATTTTAAAAGCTTCAAGAGAATTTCAACAATTTGGAGAGGGATTTGAAAAGTTTCAATGGGAATGGGAAGAATTGGGACAAAAATTGGAAAATTTTTAAGGGACTTTGAAAACATTTCAACTGGAATTTTAGCCATTTTTTGACGTGAAATTGTAAACATGTGGACATGGATTTTTAAAATTCTGGAGAAAATTTTAAAAGCTTCAAGAGAATTTCAACAATTTTGAGAGGGATTTGAAAAGTTTCAATGGGAATGGGAAGAATTGGGACAAAAATTGGAAAATTTTTAAGGGACTTTGAAAACTTTTCAACTGGAATTTTAGCCATTTTTTTATGTGAAATTGTAAACATGTGGACATGGATTTTGAAAATTCTAGAGAGAATTTTAAAAGCTTCAAGAGAATTTCAACAATTTTGAGAGGGATTTGAAAAGTTTCAATGGGAATGGGAAGAATTGGGACAAAAATTGGAAAATTTTTAAGGGACTTTGAAAAAATTTCAACTGGAATTTTAGCCATTTTTTGACGTGAAATTGTAAACATGTGGACATGGATTTTGAAAATTCTAGAGAGAATTTTAAAAGCTTCAAGAGAATTTCAACAATTTGGAGAGGGATTTGAAAAGTTTCAATGGGAATGGGAAGAATTGGGACAAAAATTGGAAAATTTTTAAGGGACTTTGAAAACATTTCAACTGGAATTTTAGCCATTTTTTTATGTGAAATTGTAAACATGTGGACGTGGATTTTGAAAATTCTAGAGAGAATTTTAAAAGCTTCAAGAGAATTTCAACAATTTTGAGAGGGATTTGAAAAGTTTCAATGGGAATGGGAAGAATTGGGACAAAAATTGGAAAATTTTTAAGGGACTGAAAACATTTCAACTGGAATTGTAGCCATTTTTTGACGTGAAATTGTAAACATGTGGCCATGGATTTTGAAAATTCTAGAGAGAATTTTAAAAGCTTCAAGAGAATTTCAACAATTTGGAGAGGGATTTGAAAAGTTTCAATGGGAATGGGAAGAATTGGGACAAAAATTGGAAATTTTTTAAGGGACTTTGAAAAAATTTCAACTGGAATTTTAGCCATTTTTTGACGTGAAATTGTAAACATGTGGACATGGATTTTGAAAATTCTAGAGAGAATTTTAAAAGCTTCAAGAGAATTTCAACAATTTGGAGAGGGATTTGAAAAGTTTCAATGGGAATGGGAAGAATTGGGACAAAAATTGGAAAATTTTTAAGGGACTTGAAAACATTTCAACTGGAATTTTAGCCATTTTTTTATGTGAAATTGTAAACATGTGGACATGGATTTTGAAAATTCTAGAGAGAATTTTAAAAGCTTCAAGAGAATTTCAACAATTTGGAGAGGGATTTGAAAAGTTTCAATGGGAATGGGAAGAATTGGGACAAAAATTGGAAAATTTTTAAGGGACTTTGAAAACATTTCCACTGGAATTTTAGCCATTTTTTGACGTGAAATTGTAAACATGTGGACATGGATTTTTAAAATTCTGGAGAAAATTTTAAAAGCTTCAAGAGAATTTCAACAATTTGGAGAGGGATTTGAAAAGTTTCAATGGGAATGGGAAGAATTGGGACAAAAATTGGAAAATTTTTAAGGGACTTTGAAAACATTTCAACTGGAATTTTAGCCATTTTTTTATGTGAAATTGTAAACATGTGGACATGGATTTTGAAAATTCTAGAGAGAATTTTAAAAGCTTCAAGAGAATTTCAACAATTTTGAGAGGGATTTGAAAAGTTTCAATGGGAATGGGAAGAATTGGGACAAAAATTGGAAAATTTTTAAGGGACTTTGAAAAAATTTCAACTGGAATTTTAGCCATTTTTTTGCGTGAAATTGTAAACATGTGGACATGGATTTTGAAAATTCTGGAGAGAATTTTAAAAGCTTCAAGAGAATTTCAACAATTTTGAGAGGGATTTGAAAAGTTTCAATGGGAATGGGAAGAATTGGGACAAAAATTGGAAAATTTTTAAGGGACTTTGAAAACATTTCAACTGGAATTTTAGCCATTTTTTGACGTGAAAATGTAAACATGTGGACATGGATTTTGAAAATTCTAGAGAGAATTTTAAAAGCTTCAAGAGAATTTCAACAATTTGGAGAGGGATTTGAAAAGTTTCAATGGGAATGGGAAGAATTGGGACAAAAATTGGAAAATTTTTAAGGGACTTTGAAAAAATTTCAACTGGAATTGTAGCCATTTTTTGACGTGAAATTGTAAACATGTGGACATGGATTTTGAAAATTCTAGAGAGAATTTTAAAAGCTTCAAGAGAATTTCAACAATTTGGAGAGGGATTTGAAAAGTTTCAATGGGAATGGGAAGAATTGGGACAAAAATTGGAAAATTTTTAAGGGACTTTGAAAAAATTTCAGCTGGAATTTTAGCATTTTTGACGTGAAATTGTAAACATGTGGACATGGATTTTGAAAATTCTAGAGAGAATTTTAAAAGCTTCAAGAGAATTTCAACAATTTTGAGAGGGATTTGAAAAGTTTCAATGGGAATGGGAAGAATTGGGACAAAAATTGGAAAATTTTTAAGGGACTGAAAACATTTCAACTGGAATTGTAGCCATTTTTTGACGTGAAATTGTAAACATGTGGCCATGGATTTTGAAAACTCTAGAGAGAATTTTAAAAGCTTCAAGAGAATTTCAACAATTTTGAGAGGGATTTGAAAAGTTTCAATGGGAATGGGAAGAATTGGGACAAAAATTGGAAAATTTTTAAGGGACTTTGAAAAAATTTCAACTGGAATTTTAGCCATTTTTTGACGTGAAATTGTAAACATGTGGACATGGATTTTGAAAATTCTAGAGAGAATTTTAAAAGCTTCAAGAGAATTTCAACAATTTTGAGAGGGATTTGAAAAGTTTCAATGGGAATGGGAAGAATTGGGACAAAAATTGGAAAATTTTTAAGGGACTTTGAAAACATTTCAACTGGAATTTTAGCCATTTTTTGACGTGAAATTGTAAACATGTGGACATGGATTTTGAAAATTCTAGAGAGAATTTTAAAAGCTTCAAGAGAATTTCAACAATTTGGAGAGGGATTTGAAAAGTTTCAATGGGAATGGGAAGAATTGGGACAAAAATTGGAAAATTTTTAAGGGACTTTGAAAACATTTCAACTGGAATTTTAGCCATTTTTTGACGTGAAATTGTAAACATGTGGACATGGATTTTTAAAATTCTGGAGAAAATTTTAAAAGCTTCAAGAGAATTTCAACAATTTTGAGAGGGATTTGAAAAGTTTCAATGGGAATGGGAAGAATTGGGACAAAAATTGGAAAATTTTTAAGGGACTTTGAAAACTTTTCAACTGGAATTTTAGCCATTTTTTTATGTGAAATTGTAAACATGTGGACATGGATTTTGAAAATTCTAGAGAGAATTTTAAAAGCTTCAAGAGAATTTCAACAATTTTGAGAGGGATTTGAAAAGTTTCAATGGGAATGGGAAGAATTGGGACAAAAATTGGAAAATTTTTAAGGGACTTTGAAAAAATTTCAACTGGAATTTTAGCCATTTTTTGACGTGAAATTGTAAACATGTGGACATGGATTTTGAAAATTCTAGAGAGAATTTTAAAAGCTTCAAGAGAATTTCAACAATTTGGAGAGGGATTTGAAAAGTTTCAATGGGAATGGGAAGAATTGGGACAAAAATTGGAAAATTTTTAAGGGACTTTGAAAACATTTCAACTGGAATTTTAGCCATTTTTTTATGTGAAATTGTAAACATGTGGACGTGGATTTTGAAAATTCTAGAGAGAATTTTAAAAGCTTCAAGAGAATTTCAACAATTTGGAGAGGGATTTGAAAAGTTTCAATGGGAATGGGAAGAATTGGGACAAAAATTGGAAAATTTTTAAGGGACTGAAAACATTTCAACTGGAATTGTAGCCATTTTTTGACGTGAAATTGTAAACATGTGGCCATGGATTTTGAAAATTCTAGAGAGAATTTTAAAAGCTTCAAGAGAATTTCAACAATTTGGAGAGGGATTTGAAAAGTTTCAATGGGAATGGGAAGAATTGGGACAAAAATTGGAAATTTTTTAAGGGACTTTGAAAAAATTTCAACTGGAATTTTAGCCATTTTTTTATGTGAAATTGTAAACATGTGGACATGGATTTTGAAAATTCTAGAGAGAATTTTAAAAGCTTCAAGAGAATTTCAACAATTTGGAGAGGGATTTGAAAAGTTTCAATGGGAATGGGAAGAATTGGGACAAAAATTGGAAAATTTTTAAGGGACTTTGAAAACATTTCAACTGGAATTTTAGCCATTTTTTTATGTGAAATTGTAAACATGTGGACATGGATTTTGAAAATTCTAGAGAGAATTTTAAAAGCTTCAAGAGAATTTCAACAATTTGGAGAGGGATTTGAAAAGTTTCAATGGGAATGGGAAGAATTGGGACAAAAATTGGAAAATTTTTAAGGGACTTTGAAAACATTTCCACTGGAATTTTAGCCATTTTTTGACGTGAAATTGTAAACATGTGGACATGGATTTTTAAAATTCTGGAGAAAATTTTAAAAGCTTCAAGAGAATTTCAACAATTTGGAGAGGGATTTGAAAAGTTTCAATGGGAATGGGAAGAATTGGGACAAAAATTGGAAAATTTTTAAGGGACTTTGAAAACATTTCAACTGGAATTTTAGCCATTTTTTTATGTGAAATTGTAAACATGTGGACATGGATTTTGAAAATTCTAGAGAGAATTTTAAAAGCTTCAAGAGAATTTCAACAATTTTGAGAGGGATTTGAAAAGTTTCAATGGGAATGGGAAGAATTGGGACAAAAATTGGAAAATTTTTAAGGGACTTTGAAAAAATTTCAACTGGAATTTTAGCCATTTTTTTGCGTGAAATTGTAAACATGTGGACATGGATTTTGAAAATTCTGGAGAGAATTTTAAAAGCTTCAAGAGAATTTCAACAATTTTGAGAGGGATTTGAAAAGTTTCAATGGGAATGGGAAGAATTGGGACAAAAATTGGAAAATTTTTAAGGGACTTTGAAAACATTTCAACTGGAATTTTAGCCATTTTTTGACGTGAAAATGTAAACATGTGGACATGGATTTTGAAAATTCTAGAGAGAATTTTAAAAGCTTCAAGAGAATTTCAACAATTTGGAGAGGGATTTGAAAAGTTTCAATGGGAATGGGAAGAATTGGGACAAAAATTGGAAAATTTTTAAGGGACTTTGAAAAAATTTCAACTGGAATTGTAGCCATTTTTTGACGTGAAATTGTAAACATGTGGACATGGATTTTGAAAATTCTAGAGAGAATTTTAAAAGCTTCAAGAGAATTTCAACAATTTGGAGAGGGATTTGAAAAGTTTCAATGGGAATGGGAAGAATTGGGACAAAAATTGGAAAATTTTTAAGGGACTTTGAAAAAATTTCAGCTGGAATTTTAGCATTTTTGACGTGAAATTGTAAACATGTGGACATGGATTTTGAAAATTCTAGAGAGAATTTTAAAAGCTTCAAGAGAATTTCAACAATTTGGAGAGGGATTTGAAAAGTTTCAATGGGAATGGGAAGAATTGGGACAGAAATTGGAAAATTTTTAAGGGACTTGAAAACATTTCAACTGGAATTTTAGCCATTTTTTGACGTGAAATTGTAAACATGTGGACATGGATTTTGAAAATTCTAGAGAGAATTTTAAAAGCTTCAAGAGAATTTCAACAATTTTGAGAGGGATTTGAAAAGTTTCAATGGGAATGGGAAGAATTGGGACAAAAATTGGAAAATTTTTAAGGGACTTTGAAAACATTTCAACTGGAATTTTAGCCATTTTTTGACGTGAAATTGTAAACATGTGGACATGGATTTTGAAAATTCTAGAGAGAATTTTAAAAGCTTCAAGAGAATTTCAACAATTTGGAGAGGGATTTGAAAAGTTTCAATGGGAATGGGAAGAATTGGGACAAAAATTGGAAAATTTTTAAGGGACTTTGAAAACATTTCAACTGGAATTTTAGCCATTTTTTGACGTGAAATTGTAAACATGTGGACATGGATTTTGAAAATTCTAGAGAGAATTTTAAAAGCTTCAAGAGAATTTCAACAATTTGGAGAGGGATTTGAAAAGTTTCAATGGGAATGGGAAGAATTGGGACAAAAATTGGAAAATTTTTAAGGGACTTTGAAAAAATTTCAACTGGAATTTTAGCAATTTTTTGACGTGAAATTGTAAACATGTGGACATGGATTTTGAAAATTCTAGAGAGAATTTTTAAAGCTTCAAGAGAATTTCAACAATTTTGAGAGGGATTTGAAAAGTTTCAATGGGAATGGGAAGAATTGGGACAAAAATTGGAAAATTTTTAAGGGACTTTGAAAACATTTCAACTGGAATTTTAGCCATTTTTTGACGTGAAATTGTAAACATGTGGCCATGGATTTTGAAAATTCTAGAGAGAATTTTAAAAGCTTCAAGAGAATTTCAACAATTTTGAGAGGGATTTGAAAAGTTTCAATGGGAATGGGAAGAATTGGGACAAAAATTGGAAAATTTTTAAGGGACTTTGAAAAAATTTCAACTGGAATTTTAGCCATTTTTTTGCGTGAAATTGTAAACATGTGGACATGGATTTTGAAAATTCTGGAGAGAATTTTAAAAGCTTCAAGAGAATTTCAACAATTTGGAGAGGGATTTGAAAAGTTTCAATGGGAATGGGAAGAATTGGGACAAAAATTGGAAAATTTTTAAGGGACTTTGAAAACATTTCAACTGGAATTTTAGCCATTTTTTGACGTGAAAATGTAAACATGTGGACATGGATTTTGAAAATTCTAGAGAGAATTTTAAAAGCTTCAAGAGAATTTCAAGAATTTTGAGAGGGATTTGAAAAGTTTCAATGGGAATGGGAAGAATTGGGACAAAAATTGGAAAATTTTTAAGGGACTTTGAAAACATTTCAACTGGAATTTTAGCCATTTTTTGACGTGAAATTGTAAACATGTGGACATGGATTTTGAAAATTCTAGAGAGAATTTTAAAAGCTTCAAGAGAATTTCAACAATTTGGAGAGGGATTTGAAAAGTTTCAATGGGAATGGGAAGAATTGGGACAAAAATTGGAAAATTTTTAAGGGACTTTGAAAACATTTCCACTGGAATTTTAGCCATTTTTTGACGTGAAATTGTAAACATGTGGACATGGATTTTGAAAATTCTAGAGAGAATTTTAAAAGCTTCAAGAGAATTTCAACAATTTTGAGAGGGATTTGAAAAGTTTCAATGGGAATAGGAAGAATTGGGACAAAAATTGGAAAATTTTTAAGGGACTTTGAAAACATTTCAACTGGAATTTTAGCCATTTTTTGACGTGAAATTGTAAACATGTGGACATGGATTTTGAAAATTCTAGAGAGAATTTTAAAAGCTTCAAGAGAATTTCAACAATTTGGAGAGGGATTTGAAAAGTTTCAATGGGAATGGGAAGAATTGGGACAGAAATTGGAAAATTTTTAAGGGACTTGAAAACATTTCAACTGGAATTTTAGCCATTTTTTGACGTGAAATTGTAAACATGTGGACATGGATTTTGAAAATTCTAGAGAGAATTTTAAAAGCTTCAAGAGAATTTCAACAATTTGGAGAGGGATTTGAAAAGTTTCAATGGGAATGGGAAGAATTGGGACAAAAATTGGAAAATTTTTAAGGGACTTTGAAAACATTTCCACTGGAATTTTAGCATTTTTGACGTGAAATTGTAAACATGTGGACATGGATTTTGAAAATTCTAGAGAGAATTTTAAAAGCTTCAAGAGAATTTCAACAATTTGGAGAGGGATTTGAAAAGTTTCAATGGGAATGGGAAGAATTGGGACAAAAATTGGAAAATTTTTCAGGGACTTTGAAAAAATTTCAACTGGAATTTTAGCCATTTTTTGACGTGAAATTGTAAACATGTGGACATGGATTTTGAAAATTCTAGAGAGAATTTTAAAAGCTTCAAGAGAATTTCAACAATTTGGAGAGGGATTTGAAAAGTTTCAATGGGAATGGGAAGAATTGGGACAAAAATTGGAAAATTTTTCAGGGACTTTGAAAACATTTCCACTGGAATTTTAGCCATTTTTTGACGTGAAATTGTAAACATGTGGACATGGATTTTGAAAATTCTAGAGAGAATTTTAAAAGCTTCAAGAGAATTTCAACAATTTTGAGAGGGATTTGAAAAGTTTCAATGGGAATGGGAAGAATTGGGACAAAAATTGGAAAATTTTTAAGGGACTTTGAAAACATTTCAACTGGAATTTTAGCCATTTTTTGACGTGAAATTGTAAACATGTGGACATGGATTTTGAAAATTCTAGAGAGAATTTTAAAAGCTTCAAGAGAATTTCAACAATTTGGAGAGGGATTTGAAAAGTTTCAATGGGAATGGGAAGAATTGGGACAGAAATTGGAAAATTTTTAAGGGACTTGAAAACATTTCAACTGGAATTTTAGCCATTTTTTTACGTGAAATTGTAAACATGTGGACATGGATTTTGAAAATTCTAGAGAGAATTTTAAAAGCTTCAAGAGAATTTCAACAATTTTGAGAGGGATTTGAAAAGTTTCAATGGGAATGGGAAGAATTGGGACAAAAATTGGAAAATTTTTAAGGGACTTTGAAAACATTTCAACTGGAATTTTAGCCATTTTTTGACGTGAAATTGTAAACATGTGGACATGAATTTTGAAAATTCTAGAGAGAATTTTAAAAGCTTCAAGAGAATTTCAACAATTTGGAGAGGGATTTGAAAAGTTTCAATGGGAATGGGAAGAATTGGGACAAAAATTGGAAAATTTTTAAGGGACTTTGAAAACATTTCCACTGGAATTTTAGCCATTTTTTTGCGTGAAATTGTAAACATGTGGACATGGATTTTGAAAATTCTAGAGAGAATTTTAAAAGCTTCAAGAGAATTTCAACAATTTGGAGAGGGATTTGAAAAGTTTCAATGGGAATGGGAAGAATTGGGACAAAAATTGGAAAATTTTTAAGGGACTTTGAAAACATTTCAACTGGAATTTTAGCCATTTTTTGACGTGAAATTGTAAACATGTGGACATGGATTTTGAAAATTCTAGAGAGAATTTTAAAAGCTTCAAGAGAATTTCAACAATTTTGAGAGGGATTTGAAAAGTTTCAATGGGAATGGGAAGAATTGGGACAAAAATTGGAAAATTTTTAAGGGACTTTGAAAACATTTCAACTGGAATTTTAGCCATTTTTTTATGTGAAATTGTAAACATGTGGACATGGATTTTGAAAATTCTAGAGAGAATTTTAAAAGCTTCAAGAGAATTTCAACAATTTGGAGAGGGATTTGAAAAGTTTCAATGGGAATGGGAAGAATTGGGACAAAAATTGGAAAATTTTTAAGGGACTTTGAAAATATTTCAACTGGAATTTTAGCCATTTCTTAATGTGAAATTGTAAACATGTGGACGTGGATTTTGAAAATTCTGGAGAGAATTTTAAAAGCTTCAAGAGAATTTCAACAATTTGGAGAGGGATTTGAAAAGTTTCAATGGGAATGGGAAGAATTGGGACAAAAATTGGAAAATTTTTAAGGGACTGAAAACATTTCAGCTGGAATTTTAGCCATTTTTTTACGTGAAATTGTAAACATGTGGACATGGATTTTGAAAATTCTAGAGAGAATTTTAAAAGCTTCAAGAGAATTTCAACAATTTGGAGAGGGATTTGAAAAGTTTCAATGGGAATGGGAAGAATTGGGACAAAAATTGGAAAATTTTTAAGGGACTTTGAAAAAATTTCAACTGGAATTTTAGCAATTTTTTGACGTGAAATTGTAAACATGTGGACATGGATTTTGAAAATTCTAGAGAGAATTTTTAAAGCTTCAAGAGAATTTCAACAATTTTGAGAGGGATTTGAAAAGTTTCAATGGGAATGGGAAGAATTGGGACAAAAATTGGAAAATTTTTAAGGGACTTTGAAAACATTTCAACTGGAATTTTAGCCATTTTTTGACGTGAAATTGTAAACATGTGGCCATGGATTTTGAAAATTCTAGAGAGAATTTTAAAAGCTTCAAGAGAATTTCAACAATTTTGAGAGGGATTTGAAAAGTTTCAATGGGAATGGGAAGAATTGGGACAAAAATTGGAAAATTTTTAAGGGACTTTGAAAAAATTTCAACTGGAATTTTAGCCATTTTTTTGCGTGAAATTGTAAACATGTGGACATGGATTTTGAAAATTCTGGAGAGAATTTTAAAAGCTTCAAGAGAATTTCAACAATTTGGAGAGGGATTTGAAAAGTTTCAATGGGAATGGGAAGAATTGGGACAAAAATTGGAAAATTTTTAAGGGACTTTGAAAAAATTTCAACTGGAATTTTAGCCATTTTTTGACGTGAAAATGTAAACATGTGGACATGGATTTTGAAAATTCTAGAGAGAATTTTAAAAGCTTCAAGAGAATTTCAAGAATTTTGAGAGGGATTTGAAAAGTTTCAATGGGAATGGGAAGAATTGGGACAAAAATTGGAAAATTTTTAAGGGACTTTGAAAACATTTCAACTGGAATTTTAGCCATTTTTTGACGTGAAATTGTAAACATGTGGACATGGATTTTGAAAATTCTAGAGAGAATTTTAAAAGCTTCAAGAGAATTTCAACAATTTGGAGAGGGATTTGAAAAGTTTCAATGGGAATGGGAAGAATTGGGACAAAAATTGGAAAATTTTTAAGGGACTTTGAAAACATTTCCACTGGAATTTTAGCCATTTTTTGACGTGAAATTGTAAACATGTGGACATGGATTTTGAAAATTCTAGAGAGAATTTTAAAAGCTTCAAGAGAATTTCAACAATTTTGAGAGGGATTTGAAAAGTTTCAATGGGAATAGGAAGAATTGGGACAAAAATTGGAAAATTTTTAAGGGACTTTGAAAACATTTCAACTGGAATTTTAGCCATTTTTTGACGTGAAATTGTAAACATGTGGACATGGATTTTGAAAATTCTAGAGAGAATTTTAAAAGCTTCAAGAGAATTTCAACAATTTGGAGAGGGATTTGAAAAGTTTCAATGGGAATGGGAAGAATTGGGACAGAAATTGGAAAATTTTTAAGGGACTTGAAAACATTTCAACTGGAATTTTAGCCATTTTTTGACGTGAAATTGTAAACATGTGGACATGGATTTTGAAAATTCTAGAGAGAATTTTAAAAGCTTCAAGAGAATTTCAACAATTTGGAGAGGGATTTGAAAAGTTTCAATGGGAATGGGAAGAATTGGGACAAAAATTGGAAAATTTTTAAGGGACTTTGAAAACATTTCCACTGGAATTTTAGCATTTTTGACGTGAAATTGTAAACATGTGGACATGGATTTTGAAAATTCTAGAGAGAATTTTAAAAGCTTCAAGAGAATTTCAACAATTTGGAGAGGGATTTGAAAAGTTTCAATGGGAATGGGAAGAATTGGGACAAAAATTGGAAAATTTTTCAGGGACTTTGAAAAAATTTCAACTGGAATTTTAGCCATTTTTTGACGTGAAATTGTAAACATGTGGACATGGATTTTGAAAATTCTAGAGAGAATTTTAAAAGCTTCAAGAGAATTTCAACAATTTGGAGAGGGATTTGAAAAGTTTCAATGGGAATGGGAAGAATTGGGACAAAAATTGGAAAATTTTTCAGGGACTTTGAAAACATTTCCACTGGAATTTTAGCCATTTTTTGACGTGAAATTGTAAACATGTGGACATGGATTTTGAAAATTCTAGAGAGAATTTTAAAAGCTTCAAGAGAATTTCAACAATTTGGAGAGGGATTTGAAAAGTTTCAATGGGAATGGGAAGAATTGGGACAAAAATTGGAAAATTTTTAAGGGACTTTGAAAACATTTCAACTGGAATTTTAGCCATTTTTTGACGTGAAATTGTAAACATGTGGACATGGATTTTGAAAATTCTAGAGAGAATTTTAAAAGCTTCAAGAGAATTTCAACAATTTGGAGAGGGATTTGAAAAGTTTCAATGGGAATGGGAAGAATTGGGACAGAAATTGGAAAATTTTTAAGGGACTTGAAAACATTTCAACTGGAATTTTAGCCATTTTTTTACGTGAAATTGTAAACATGTGGACATGGATTTTGAAAATTCTAGAGAGAATTTTAAAAGCTTCAAGAGAATTTCAACAATTTGGAGAGGGATTTGAAAAGTTTCAATGGGAATGGGAAGAATTGGGACAAAAATTGGAAAATTTTTAAGGGACTTTGAAAACATTTCAACTGGAATTTTAGCCATTTTTTGACGTGAAATTGTAAACATGTGGACATGGATTTTGAAAATTCTAGAGAGAATTTTAAAAGCTTCAAGAGAATTTCAACAATTTGGAGAGGGATTTGAAAAGTTTCAATGGGAATGGGAAGAATTGGGACAAAAATTGGAAAATTTTTAAGGGACTTTGAAAACATTTCCACTGGAATTTTAGCCATTTTTTTATGTGAAATTGTAAACATGTGGACATGGATTTTGAAAATTCTAGAGAGAATTTTAAAAGCTTCAAGAGAATTTCAACAATTTTGAGAGGGATTTGAAAAGTTTCAATGGGAATGGGAAGAATTGGGACAAAAATTGGAAAATTTTTAAGGGACTTTGAAAACATTTCAACTGGAATTTTAGCCATTTTTTGACGTGAAATTGTAAACATGTGGACATGGATTTTGAAAATTCTAGAGAGAATTTTAAAAGCTTCAAGAGAATTTCAACAATTTTGAGAGGGATTTGAAAAGTTTCAATGGGAATGGGAAGAATTGGGACAAAAATTGGAAAATTTTTAAGGGACTTTGAAAACATTTCAACTGGAATTTTAGCCATTTTTTTATGTGAAATTGTAAACATGTGGACATGGATTTTGAAAATTCTAGAGAGAATTTTAAAAGCTTCAAGAGAATTTCAACAATTTGGAGAGGGATTTGAAAAGTTTCAATGGGAATGGGAAGAATTGGGACAAAAATTGGAAAATTTTTAAGGGACTTTGAAAATATTTCAACTGGAATTTTAGCCATTTCTTAATGTGAAATTGTAAACATGTGGACGTGGATTTTGAAAATTCTGGAGAGAATTTTAAAAGCTTCAAGAGAATTTCAACAATTTGGAGAGGGATTTGAAAAGTTTCAATGGGATTGGGAAGAATTGGGACAAAAATTGGAAAATTTTTAAGGGACTGAAAACATTTCAGCTGGAATTTTAGCCATTTTTTTACGTGAAATTGTAAACATGTGGACATGGATTTTGAAAATTCTAGAGAGAATTTTAAAAGCTTCAAGAGAATTTCAACAATTTGGAGAGGGATTTGAAAAGTTTCAATGGGAATGGGAAGAATTGGGACAAAAATTGGAAAATTTTTAAGGGACTTTGAAAACATTTCAACTGGAATTTTAGCATTTTTGACGTGAAATTGTAAACATGTGGACATGGATTTTGAAAATTCTAGAGAGAATTTTAAAAGCTTCAAGAGAATTTCAACAATTTTGAGAGGGATTTGAAAAGTTTCAATGGGAATGGGAAGAATTGGGACAAAAATTGGAAAATTTTTAAGGGACTTTGAAAAAATTTCAACTGGAATTTTAGCCATTTTTTTGCGTGAAATTGTAAACATGTGGACATGGATTTTGAAAATTCTGGAGAGAATTTTAAAAGCTTCAAGAGAATTTCAACAATTTGGAGAGGGATTTGAAAAGTTTCAATGGGAATGGGAAGAATTGGGACAAAAATTGGAAAATTTTTAAGGGACTTTGAAAAAATTTCAACTGGAATTTTAGCCATTTTTTGACGTGAAAATGTAAACATGTGGACATGGATTTTGAAAATTCTAGAGAGAATTTTAAAAGCTTCAAGAGAATTTCAACAATTTGGAGAGGGATTTGAAAAGTTTCAATGGGAATGGGAAGAATTGGGACAGAAATTGGAAAATTTTTAAGGGACTTGAAAACATTTCAACTGGAATTTTAGCCATTTTTTTACGTGAAATTGTAAACATGTGGACATGGATTTTGAAAATTCTAGAGAGAATTTTAAAAGCTTCAAGAGAATTTCAACAATTTGGAGAGGGATTTGAAAAGTTTCAATGGGAATGGGAAGAATTGGGACAAAAATTGGAAAATTTTTAAGGGACTTTGAAAACATTTCAACTGGAATTTTAGCCATTTTTTGACGTGAAATTGTAAACATGTGGACATGGATTTTGAAAATTCTAGAGAGAATTTTAAAAGCTTCAAGAGAATTTCAACAATTTGGAGAGGGATTTGAAAAGTTTCAATGGGAATGGGAAGAATTGGGACAAAAATTGGAAAATTTTTAAGGGACTTTGAAAAAATTTCAACTGGAATTTTAGCCATTTTTTGACGTGAAAATGTAAACATGTGGACATGGATTTTGAAAATTCTAGAGAGAATTTTAAAAGCTTCAAGAGAATTTCAACAATTTGGAGAGGGATTTGAAAAGTTTCAATGGGAATGGGAAGAATTGGGACAGAAATTGGAAAATTTTTAAGGGACTTGAAAACATTTCAACTGGAATTTTAGCCATTTTTTTACGTGAAATTGTAAACATGTGGACATGGATTTTGAAAATTCTAGAGAGAATTTTAAAAGCTTCAAGAGAATTTCAACAATTTGGAGAGGGATTTGAAAAGTTTCAATGGGAATGGGAAGAATTGGGACAAAAATTGGAAAATTTTTAAGGGACTTTGAAAACATTTCAACTGGAATTTTAGCCATTTTTTGACGTGAAATTGTAAACATGTGGACATGGATTTTGAAAATTCTAGAGAGAATTTTAAAAGCTTCAAGAGAATTTCAACAATTTGGAGAGGGATTTGAAAAGTTTCAATGGGAATGGGAAGAATTGGGACAAAAATTGGAAAATTTTTAAGGGACTTGAAAACATTTCAGCTGGAATTTTAGCCATTTTTTGACGTGAAATTGTAAACATGTGGACATGGATTTTGAAAATTCTAGAGAGATTTTTAAAAGCTTCAAGAGAATTTCAACAATTTGGAGAGGGATTTGAAAAGTTTCAATGGGAATGGGAAGAATTGGGACAAAAATTGGAAAATTTTTAAGGGACTTTGAAAACATTTCAACTGGAATTTTAGCATTTTTGACGTGAAATTGTAAACATGTGGACATGGATTTTGAAAATTCTAGAGAGAATTTTAAAAGCTTCAAGAGAATTTCAACAATTTGGAGAGGGATTTGAAAAGTTTCAATGGGAATGGGAAGAATTGGGACAAAAATTGGAAAATTTTTAAGGGACTTTGAAAAAATTTCAACTGGAATTTTAGCCATTTTTTTGCGTGAAATTGTAAACATGTGGACATGGATTTTGAAAATTCTGGAGAGAATTTTAAAAGCTTCAAGAGAATTTCAACAATTTGGAGAGGGATTTGAAAAGTTTCAATGGGAATGGGAAGAATTGGGACAGAAATTGGAAAATTTTTAAGGGACTTGAAAACATTTCAACTGGAATTTTAGCCATTTTTTTACGTGAAATTGTAAACATGTGGACATGGATTTTGAAAATTCTAGAGAGAATTTTAAAAGCTTCAAGAGAATTTCAACAATTTGGAGAGGGATTTGAAAAGTTTCAATGGGAATGGAAGAATTGGGACAAAAATTGGAAAATTTTTCAGGGACTTTGAAAAAATTTCAACTGGAATTTTAGCCATTTTTTGACGTGAAATTGTAAACATGTGGACATGGATTTTGAAAATTCTAGAGAGAATTTTAAAAGCTTCAAGAGAATTTCAACAATTTGGAGAGGGATTTGAAAAGTTTCAATGGGAATGGGAAGAATTGGGACAAAAATTGGAAAATTTTTAAGGGACTTTGAAAACATTTCAACTGGAATTTTAGCCATTTTTTGACGTGAAATTGTAAACATGTGGACATGGATTTTGAAAATTCTAGAGAGAATTTTAAAAGCTTCAAGAGAATTTCAACAATTTGGAGAGGGATTTGAAAAGTTTCAATGGGAATGGGAAGAATTGGGACAAAAATTGGAAAATTTTTAAGGGACTTTGAAAACATTTCAACTGGAATTTTAGCCATTTTTTGACGTGAAATTGTAAACATGTGGACATGGATTTTGAAAATTCTGGAGAAAATTTTAAAAGCTTCAAGAGAATTTCAACAATTTGGAGAGGGATTTGAAAAGTTTCAATGGGAATGGGAAGAATTGGGACAAAAATTGGAAAATTTTTAAGGGACTTTGAAAACATTTCAACTGGAATTTTAGCCATTTTTTGACGTGAAAATGTAAACATGTGGACATGGATTTTGAAAATTCTAGAGAGAATTTTAAAAGCTTCAAGAGAATTTCAACAATTTTGAGAGGGATTTGAAAAGTTTCAATGGGAATGGGAAGAATTGGGACAAAAATTGGAAAATTTTTAAGGGACTTTGAAAAAATTTCAACTGGAATTTTAGCCATTTTTTTGCGTGAAATTGTAAACATGTGGACATGGATTTTGAAAATTCTAGAGAGAATTTTAAAAGCTTCAAGAGAATTTCAACAATTTGGAGAGGGATTTGAAAAGTTTCAATGGGAATGGGAAGAATTGGGACAAAAATTGGAAAATTTTTAAGGGACTTTGAAAACATTTCAACTGGAATTTTAGCCATTTTTTGACGTGAAATTGTAAACATGTGGACATGGATTTTGAAAATTCTAGAGAGAATTTTAAAAGCTTCAAGAGAATTTCAACAATTTTGAGAGGGATTTGAAAAGTTTCAATGGGAATGGGAAGAATTGGGACAAAAATTGGAAAATTTTTAAGGGACTTTGAAAAAATTTCAACTGGAATTTTAGCCATTTTTTTGCGTGAAATTGTAAACATGTGGACATGGATTTTGAAAATTCTGGAGAGAATTTTAAAAGCTTCAAGAGAATTTCAACAATTTGGAGAGGGATTTGAAAAGTTTCAATGGGAATGGGAAGAATTGGGACAAAAATTGGAAAATTTTTAAGGGACTTTGAAAAAATTTCAACTGGAATTTTAGCCATTTTTTGACGTGAAAATGTAAACATGTGGACATGGATTTTGAAAATTCTAGAGAGAATTTTAAAAGCTTCAAGAGAATTTCAACAATTTGGAGAGGGATTTGAAAAGTTTCAATGGGAATGGGAAGAATTGGGACAAAAATTGGAAAATTTTTAAGGGACTTTGAAAAAATTTCAACTGGAATTGTAGCCATTTTTTGACGTGAAATTGTAAACATGTGGACATGGATTTTGAAAATTCTAGAGAGAATTTTAAAAGCTTCAAGAGAATTTCAACAATTTTGAGAGGGATTTGAAAAGTTTCAATGGGAATGGGAAGAATTGGGACAAAAATTGGAAAATTTTTAAGGGACTTTGAAAAAATTTCAGCTGGAATTTTAGCATTTTTGACGTGAAATTGTAAACATGTGGACATGGATTTTGAAAATTCTAGAGAGAATTTTAAAAGCTTCAAGAGAATTTCAACAATTTTGAGAGGGATTTGAAAAGTTTCAATGGGAGTGGGAAGAATTGGGACAAAAATTGGAAAATTTTTAAGGGACATTGAAAAAATTTCAACTGGAATTTTAGCCATTTTTTTATGTGAAATTGTAAACATGTGGACATGGATTTTGAAAATTCTAGAGAGAATTTTAAAAGCTTCAAGAGAATTTCAACAATTTGGAGAGGGATTTGAAAAGTTTCAATGGGAATGGGAAGAATTGGGACAAAAATTGGAAAATTTTTAAGGGACTTTGAAAACATTTCAACTGGAATTTTAGCCATTTTTTTATGTGAAATTGTAAACATGTGGACATGGATTTTGAAAATTCTAGAGAGAATTTTAAAAGCTTCAAGAGAATTTCAACAATTTGGAGAGGGATTTGAAAAGTTTCAATGGGAATGGGAAGAATTGGGACAGAAATTGGAAATTTTTAAGGGACTTGAAAACATTTCAACTGGAATTTTAGCCATTTTTTGACGTGAAATTGTAAACATGTGGACATGGATTTTGAAAATTCTAGAGAGAATTTTAAAAGCTTCAAGAGAATTTCAACAATTTGGAGAGGGATTTGAAAAGTTTCAATGGGAATGGGAAGAATTGGGACAAAAATTGGAAAATTTTTAAGGGACTTTGAAAAAATTTCAGCTGGAATTTTAGCATTTTTGACGTGAAATTGTAAACATGTGGACATGGATTTTGAAAATTCTAGAGAGAATTTTAAAAGCTTCAAGAGAATTTCAACAATTTTGAGAGGGATTTGAAAAGTTTCAATGGGAATGGGAAGAATTGGGACAAAAATTGGAAAATTTTTCAGGGACTTTGAAAAAATTTCAACTGGAATTTTAGCCATTTTTTGACGTGAAATTGTAAACATGTGGACATGGATTTTGAAAATTCTAGAGAGAATTTTAAAAGCTTCAAGAGAATTTCAACAATTTTGAGAGGGATTTGAAAAGTTTCAATGGGAATGGGAAGAATTGGGACAAAAATTGGAAAATTTTTAAGGGACTTTGAAAACATTTCAACTGGAATTTTAGCCATTTTTTGACGTGAAATTGTAAACATGTGGACATGGATTTTGAAAATTCTAGAGAGAATTTTAAAAGCTTCAAGAGAATTTCAACAATTTGGAGAGGGATTTGAAAAGTTTCAATGGGAATGGGAAGAATTGGGACAAAAATTGGAAAATTTTTAAGGGACTTTGAAAACATTTCAACTGGAATTTTAGCCATTTTTTGACGTGAAATTGTAAACATGTGGACATGGATTTTGAAAATTCTAGAGAGAATTTTAAAAGCTTCAAGAGAATTTCAACAATTTGGAGAGGGATTTGAAAAGTTTCAATGGGAATGGGAAGAATTGGGACAAAAATTGGAAAATTTTTAAGGGACTTTGAAAACATTTCAACTGGAATTTTAGCATTTTTGACGTGAAATTGTAAACATGTGGACATGGATTTTGAAAATTCTAGAGAGAATTTTAAAAGCTTCAAGAGAATTTCAACAATTTTGAGAGGGATTTGAAAAGTTTCAATGGGAATGGGAAGAATTGGGACAAAAATTGGAAAATTTTTAAGGGACTTTGAAAAAATTTCAACTGGAATTTTAGCCATTTTTTTGCGTGAAATTGTAAACATGTGGACATGGATTTTGAAAATTCTGGAGAGAATTTTAAAAGCTTCAAGAGAATTTCAACAATTTGGAGAGGGATTTGAAAAGTTTCAATGGGAATGGGAAGAATTGGGACAAAAATTGGAAAATTTTTAAGGGACTTTGAAAAAATTTCAACTGGAATTTTAGCCATTTTTTGACGTGAAAATGTAAACATGTGGACATGGATTTTGAAAATTCTAGAGAGAATTTTAAAAGCTTCAAGAGAATTTCAACAATTTGGAGAGGGATTTGAAAAGTTTCAATGGGAATGGGAAGAATTGGGACAAAAATTGGAAAATTTTTAAGGGACTTTGAAAAAATTTCAACTGGAATTGTAGCCATTTTTTGACGTGAAATTGTAAACATGTGGACATGGATTTTGAAAATTCTAGAGAGAATTTTAAAAGCTTCAAGAGAATTTCAACAATTTTGAGAGGGATTTGAAAAGTTTCAATGGGAATGGGAAGAATTGGGACAAAAATTGGAAAATTTTTAAGGGACTTTGAAAAAATTTCAGCTGGAATTTTAGCATTTTTGACGTGAAATTGTAAACATGTGGACATGGATTTTGAAAATTCTAGAGAGAATTTTAAAAGCTTCAAGAGAATTTCAACAATTTTGAGAGGGATTTGAAAAGTTTCAATGGGAATGGGAAGAATTGGGACAAAAATTGGAAAATTTTTAAGGGACTTTGAAAAAATTTCAGCTGGAATTTTAGCATTTTTGACGTGAAATTGTAAACATGTGGACATGGATTTTGAAAATTCTAGAGAGAATTTTAAAAGCTTCAAGAGAATTTCAACAATTTGGAGAGGGATTTGAAAAGTTTCAATGGGAGTGGGAAGAATTGGGACAAAAATTGGAAAATTTTTAAGGGACATTGAAAAAATTTCAACTGGAATTTTAGCCATTTTTTTATGTGAAATTGTAAACATGTGGACATGGATTTTGAAAATTCCAGAGAGAATTTTAAAAGCTTCAAGAGAATTTCAACAATTTGGAGAGGGATTTGAAAAGTTTCAATGGGAATGGGAAGAATTGGGACAAAAATTGGAAAATTTTTAAGGGACTTTGAAAACATTTCAACTGGAATTTTAGCCATTTTTTTATGTGAAATTGTAAACATGTGGACATGGATTTTGAAAATTCTAGAGAGAATTTTAAAAGCTTCAAGAGAATTTCAACAATTTGGAGAGGGATTTGAAAAGTTTCAATGGGAATGGGAAGAATTGGGACAAAAATTGGAAAATTTTTAAGGGACTTTGAAAACATTTCAACTGGAATTTTAGCCATTTTTTTATGTGAAATTGTAAACATGTGGACATGGATTTTGAAAATTCTAGAGAGAATTTTAAAAGCTTCAAGAGAATTTCAACAATTTGGAGAGGGATTTGAAAAGTTTCAATGGGAATGGGAAGAATTGGGACAGAAATTGGAAAATTTTTAAGGGACTTGAAAACATTTCAACTGGAATTTTAGCCATTTTTTTACGTGAAATTGTAAACATGTGGACATGGATTTTGAAAATTCTAGAGAGAATTTTAAAAGCTTCAAGAGAATTTCAACAATTTGGAGAGGGATTTGAAAAGTTTCAATGGGAATGGGAAGAATTGGGACAAAAATTGGAAAATTTTTAAGGGACTTTGAAAAAATTTCAGCTGGAATTTTAGCATTTTTGACGTGAAATTGTAAACATGTGGACATGGATTTTGAAAATTCTAGAGAGAATTTTAAAAGCTTCAAGAGAATTTCAACAATTTTGAGAGGGATTTGAAAAGTTTCAATGGGAATGGGAAGAATTGGGACAAAAATTGGAAAATTTTTCAGGGACTTTGAAAAAATTTCAACTGGAATTTTAGCCATTTTTTGACGTGAAATTGTAAACATGTGGACATGGATTTTGAAAATTCTAGAGAGAATTTTAAAAGCTTCAAGAGAATTTCAACAATTTTGAGAGGGATTTGAAAAGTTTCAATGGGAATGGGAAGAATTGGGACAAAAATTGGAAAATTTTTAAGGGACTTTGAAAACATTTCAACTGGAATTTTAGCCATTTTTTGACGTGAAATTGTAAACATGTGGACATGGATTTTGAAAATTCTAGAGAGAATTTTAAAAGCTTCAAGAGAATTTCAACAATTTGGAGAGGGATTTGAAAAGTTTCAATGGGAATGGGAAGAATTGGGACAAAAATTGGAAAATTTTTAAGGGACTTTGAAAACATTTCAACTGGAATTTTAGCCATTTTTTGACGTGAAATTGTAAACATGTGGACATGGATTTTGAAAATTCTAGAGAGAATTTTAAAAGCTTCAAGAGAATTTCAACAATTTGGAGAGGGATTTGAAAAGTTTCAATGGGAATGGGAAGAATTGGGACAAAAATTGGAAAATTTTTAAGGGACTTTGAAAACATTTCAACTGGAATTTTAGCATTTTTGACGTGAAATTGTAAACATGTGGACATGGATTTTGAAAATTCTAGAGAGAATTTTAAAAGCTTCAAGAGAATTTCAACAATTTTGAGAGGGATTTGAAAAGTTTCAATGGGAATGGGAAGAATTGGGACAAAAATTGGAAAATTTTTAAGGGACTTTGAAAAAATTTCAACTGGAATTTTAGCAATTTTTTTGCGTGAAATTGTAAACATGTGGACATGGATTTTGAAAATTCTGGAGAGAATTTTAAAAGCTTCAAGAGAATTTCAACAATTTGGAGAGGGATTTGAAAAGTTTCAATGGGAATGGGAAGAATTGGGACAAAAATTGGAAAATTTTTAAGGGACTTTGAAAAAATTTCAACTGGAATTTTAGCCATTTTTTGACGTGAAAATGTAAACATGTGGACATGGATTTTGAAAATTCTAGAGAGAATTTTAAAAGCTTCAAGAGAATTTCAACAATTTGGAGAGGGATTTGAAAAGTTTCAATGGGAATGGGAAGAATTGGGACAAAAATTGGAAAATTTTTAAGGGACTTTGAAAAAATTTCAACTGGAATTGTAGCCATTTTTTGACGTGAAATTGAAAACATGTGGACATGGATTTTGAAAATTCTAGAGAGAATTTTAAAAGCTTCAAGAGAATTTCAACAATTTTGAGAGGGATTTGAAAAGTTTCAATGGGAATGGGAAGAATTGGGACAAAAATTGGAAAATTTTTAAGGGACTTTGAAAAAATTTCAGCTGGAATTTTAGCATTTTTGACGTGAAATTGTAAACATGTGGACATGGATTTTGAAAATTCTAGAGAGAATTTTAAAAGCTTCAAGAGAATTTCAACAATTTTGAGAGGGATTTGAAAAGTTTCAATGGGAATGGGAAGAATTGGGACAAAAATTGGAAAATTTTTAAGGGACTTTGAAAAAATTTCAGCTGGAATTTTAGCATTTTTGACGTGAAATTGTAAACATGTGGACATGGATTTTGAAAATTCTAGAGAGAATTTTAAAAGCTTCAAGAGAATTTCAACAATTTGGAGAGGGATTTGAAAAGTTTCAATGGGAGTGGGAAGAATTGGGACAAAAATTGGAAAATTTTTAAGGGACATTGAAAAAATTTCAACTGGAATTTTAGCCATTTTTTTATGTGAAATTGTAAACATGTGGACATGGATTTTGAAAATTCTAGAGAGAATTTTAAAAGCTTCAAGAGAATTTCAACAATTTGGAGAGGGATTTGAAAAGTTTCAATGGGAATGGGAAGAATTGGGACAAAAATTGGAAAATTTTTAAGGGACTTTGAAAACATTTCAACTGGAATTTTAGCCATTTTTTGACGTGAAAATGTAAACATGTGGACATGGATTTTGAAAATTCTAGAGAGAATTTTAAAAGCTTCAAGAGAATTTCAACAATTTGGAGAGGGATTTGAAAAGTTTCAATGGGAATGGGAAGAATTGGGACAGAAATTGGAAAATTTTTAAGGGACTTGAAAACATTTCAACTGGAATTTTAGCCATTTTTTTACGTGAAATTGTAAACATGTGGACATGGATTTTGAAAATTCTAGAGAGAATTTTTAAAGGCTTCAAGAGAATTTCAACAATTTGGAGAGGGATTTGAAAAGTTTCAATGGGAATGGGAAGAATTGGGACAAAAATTGGAAAATTTTTAAGGGACTTTGAAAAAATTTCAGCTGGAATTTTAGCATTTTTGACGTGAAATTGTAAACATGTGGACATGGATTTTGAAAATTCTGGAGAGAATTTTAAAAGCTTCAAGAGAATTTCAACAATTTTGAGAGGGATTTGAAAAGTTTCAATGGGAATGGGAAGAATTGGGACAAAAATTGGAAAATTTTTCAGGGACTTTGAAAAAATTTCAACTGGAATTTTAGCCATTTTTTGACGTGAAATTGTAAACATGTGGACATGGATTTTGAAAATTCTAGAGAGAATTTTAAAAGCTTCAAGAGAATTTCAACAATTTTGAGAGGGATTTGAAAAGTTTCAATGGGAATGGGAAGAATTGGGACAAAAATTGGAAAATTTTTAAGGGACTTTGAAAACATTTCAACTGGAATTTTAGCCATTTTTTGACGTGAAATTGTAAACATGTGGACATGGATTTTGAAAATTCTAGAGAGAATTTTAAAAGCTTCAAGAGAATTTCAACAATTTGGAGAGGGATTTGAAAAGTTTCAATGGGAATGGGAAGAATTGGGACAAAAATTGGAAAATTTTTCAGGGACTTTGAAAACATTTCAACTGGAATTTTAGCCATTTTTTGACGTGAAATTGTAAACATGTGGACATGGATTTTGAAAATTCTAGAGAGAATTTTAAAAGCTTCAAGAGAATTTCAACAATTTGGAGAGGGATTTGAAAAGTTTCAATGGGAATGGGAAGAATTGGGACAAAAATTGGAAAATTTTTAAGGGACTTTGAAAACATTTCAACTGGAATTTTAGCCATTTTTTGACGTGAAATTGTAAACATGTGGACATGGATTTTGAAAATTCTAGAGAGAATTTTAAAAGCTTCAAGAGAATTTCAACAATTTTGAGAGGGATTTGAAAAGTTTCAATGGGAATGGGAAGAATTGGGACAAAAATTGGAAAATTTTTAAGGGACTTTGAAAAAATTTCAACTGGAATTTTAGCCATTTTTTTGCGTGAAATTGTAAACATGTGGACATGGATTTTGAAAATTCTGGAGAGAATTTTAAAAGCTTCAAGAGAATTTCAACAATTTGGAGAGGGATTTGAAAAGTTTCAATGGGAATGGGAAGAATTGGGACAAAAATTGGAAAATTTTTAAGGGACTTTGAAAAAATTTCAACTGGAATTTTAGCCATTTTTTGACGTGAAAATGTAAACATGTGGACATGGATTTTGAAAATTCTAGAGAGAATTTTAAAAGCTTCAAGAGAATTTCAACAATTTGGAGAGGGATTTGAAAAGTTTCAATGGGAATGGGAAGAATTGGGACAAAAATTGGAAAATTTTTAAGGGACTTTGAAAAAATTTCAACTGGAATTGTAGCCATTTTTTGACGTGAAATTGTAAACATGTGGACATGGATTTTGAAAATTCTAGAGAGAATTTTAAAAGCTTCAAGAGAATTTCAACAATTTTGAGAGGGATTTGAAAAGTTTCAATGGGAATGGGAAGAATTGGGACAAAAATTGGAAAATTTTTAAGGGACTTTGAAAAAATTTCAGCTGGAATTTTAGCATTTTTGACGTGAAATTGTAAACATGTGGACATGGATTTTGAAAATTCTAGAGAGAATTTTAAAAGCTTCAAGAGAATTTCAACAATTTTGAGAGGGATTTGAAAAGTTTCAATGGGAGTGGGAAGAATTGGGACAAAAATTGGAAAATTTTTAAGGGACATTGAAAAAATTTCAACTGGAATTTTAGCCATTTTTTTATGTGAAATTGTAAACATGTGGACATGGATTTTGAAAATTCTAGAGAGAATTTTAAAAGCTTCAAGAGAATTTCAACAATTTGGAGAGGGATTTGAAAAGTTTCAATGGGAATGGGAAGAATTGGGACAAAAATTGGAAAATTTTCAAGGGACTTTGAAAAAATTTCAGCTGGAATTTTAGCATTTTTGACGTGAAATTGTAAACATGTGGACATGGATATGGAAAATTCTAGAGAGAATTTTAAAAGCTTCAAGAGAATTTCAACAATTTGGAGAGGGATTTGAAAAGTTTCAATGGGAATGGGAAGAATTGGGACAAAAATTGGAAAATTTTTCAGGGACTTTGAAAAAATTTCAACTGGAATTTTAGCCATTTTTTGACGTGAAATTGTAAACATGTGGACATGGATTTTGAAAATTCTAGAGAGAATTTTAAAAGCTTCAAGAGAATTTCTACAATTTTGAGAGGGATTTGAAAAGTTTCAATGGGAATGGGAAGAATTGGGACAAAAATTGGAAAATTTTTAAGGGACTTTGAAAACATTTCAACTGGAATTTTAGCCATTTTTTGACGTGAAATTGTAAACATGTGGACATGGATTTTGAAAATTCTAGAGAGAATTTTAAAAGCTTCAAGAGAATTTCAACAATTTGGAGAGGGATTTGAAAAGTTTCAATGGGAATGGGAAGAATTGGGACAAAAATTGGAAAATTTTTAAGGGACTTTGAAAACATTTCAACTGGAATTTTAGCCATTTTTTGACGTGAAATTGTAAACATGTGGACATGGATTTTGAAAATTCTAGAGAGAATTTTAAAAGCTTCAAGAGAATTTCAACAATTTGGAGAGGGATTTGAAAAGTTTCAATGGGAATGGGAAGAATTGGGACAAAAATTGGAAAATTTTTAAGGGACTTTGAAAACATTTCAACTGGAATTTTAGCATTTTTGACGTGAAATTGTAAACATGTGGACATGGATTTTGAAAATTCTAGAGAGAATTTTAAAAGCTTCAAGAGAATTTCAACAATTTTGAGAGGGATTTGAAAAGTTTCAATGGGAATGGGAAGAATTGGGACAAAAATTGGAAAATTTTGAAGGGACTTTGAAAAAATTTCAACTGGAATTTTAGCCATTTTTTTGCGTGAAATTGTAAACATGTGGACATGGATTTTGAAAATTCTGGAGAGAATTTTAAAAGCTTCAAGAGAATTTCAACAATTTGGAGAGGGATTTGAAAAGTTTCAATGGGAATGGGAAGAATTGGGACAAAAATTGGAAAATTTTTAAGGGACTTTGAAAAAATTTCAACTGGAATTTTAGCCATTTTTTGACGTGAAAATGTAAACATGTGGACATGGATTTTGAAAATTCTAGAGAGAATTTTAAAAGCTTCAAGAGAATTTCAACAATTTGGAGAGGGATTTGAAAAGTTTCAATGGGAATGGGAAGAATTGGGACAAAAATTGGAAAATTTTTAAGGGACTTTGAAAAAATTTCAACTGGAATTTTAGCCATTTTTTGACGTGAAAATGTAAACATGTGGACATGGATTTTGAAAATTCTAGAGAGAATTTTAAAAGCTTCAAGAGAATTTCAACAATTTTGAGAGGGATTTGAAAAGTTTCAATGGGAATGGGAAGAATTGGGACAAAAATTGGAAAATTTTTAAGGGACTTTGAAAAAATTTCAGCTGGAATTTTAGCATTTTTGACGTGAAATTGTAAACATGTGGACATGGATTTTGAAAATTCTAGAGAGAATTTTAAAAGCTTCAAGAGAATTTCAACAATTTTGAGAGGGATTTGAAAAGTTTCAATGGGAATGGGAAGAATTGGGACAAAAATTGGAAAATTTTTAAGGGACTTTGAAAAAATTTCAGCTGGAATTTTAGCATTTTTGACGTGAAATTGTAAACATGTGGACATGGATTTTGAAAATTCTAGAGAGAATTTTAAAAGCTTCAAGAGAATTTCAACAATTTTGAGAGGGATTTGAAAAGTTTCAATGGGAGTGGGAAGAATTGGGACAAAAATTGGAAAATTTTTAAGGGACATTGAAAAAATTTCAACTGGAATTTTAGCCATTTTTTTGCGTGAAATTGTAAACATGTGGACATGGATTTTGAAAATTCTAGAGAGAATTTTAAAAGCTTCAAGAGAATTTCAACAATTTGGAGAGGGATTTGAAAAGTTTCAATGGGAATGGGAAGAATTGGGACAAAAATTGGAAAATTTTTAAGGGACTTTGAAAACATTTCAACTGGAATTTTAGCCATTTTTTGACGTGAAAATGTAAACATGTGGACATGGATTTTGAAAATTCTAGAGAGAATTTTAAAAGCTTCAAGAGAATTTCAACAATTTGGAGAGGGATTTGAAAAGTTTCAATGGGAATGGGAAGAATTGGGACAGAAATTGGAAAATTTTTAAGGGACATTGAAAACATTTCAACTGGAATTTTAGCCATTTTTTTACGTGAAATTGTAAACATGTGGACATGGATTTTGAAAATTCTAGAGAGAATTTTAAAAGCTTCAAGAGAATTTCAACAATTTTGAGAGGGATTTGAAAAGTTTCAATGGGAATGGGAAGAATTGGGACAAAAATTGGAAAATTTTTAAGGGACTTTGAAAAAATTTCAGCTGGAATTTTAGCATTTTTGACGTGAAATTGTAAACATGTGGACATGGATTTTGAAAATTCTAGAGAGAATTTTAAAAGCTTCAAGAGAATTTCAACAATTTTGAGAGGGATTTGAAAAGTTTCAATGGGAATGGGAAGAATTGGGACAAAAATTGGAAAATTTTTAAGGGAGTTTGAAAAAATTTCAACTGGAATTTTAGCCATTTTTTTTACGTGAAATTGTAAACATGTGGCCATGGATTTTGAAAATTCTAGAGAGAATTTTAAAAGCTTCAACAGAATTTCAACAATTTTGAGAGGGATTTGAAAAGTTTCAATGGGAATGGGAAGAATTGGGACAAAAATTGGAAAATTTTTAAGGGACTTTGAAAACATTTCAACTGGAATTTTAGCCATTTTTTGACGTGAAATTGTAAACATGTGGACATGGATTTTGAAAATTCTAGAGAGAATTTTAAAAGCTTCAAGAGAATTTCAACAATTTGGAGAGGGATTTGAAAAGTTTCAATGGGAATGGGAAGAATTGGGACAAAAATTGGAAAATTTTTAAGGGACTTTGAAAACATTTCAACTGGAATTTTAGCCATTTTTTGACGTGAAATTGTAAACATGTGGACATGGATTTTGAAAATTCTAGAGAGAATTTTAAAAGCTTCAAGAGAATTTCAACAATTTGGAGAGGGATTTGAAAAGTTTCAATGGGAATGGGAAGAATTGGGACAAAAATTGGAAAATTTTTAAGGGACTTTGAAAACATTTCAACTGGAATTTTAGCATTTTTGACGTGAAATTGTAAACATGTGGACATGGATTTTGAAAATTCTAGAGAGAATTTTAAAAGCTTCAAGAGAATTTCAACAATTTTGAGAGGGATTTGAAAAGTTTCAATGGGAATGGGAAGAATTGGGACAAAAATTGGAAAATTTTTAAGGGACTTTGAAAAAATTTCAACTGGAATTTTAGCCATTTTTTTGCGTGAAATTGTAAACATGTGGACATGGATTTTGAAAATTCTGGAGAGAATTTTAAAAGCTTCAAGAGAATTTCAACAATTTGGAGAGGGATTTGAAAAGTTTCAATGGGAATGGGAAGAATTGGGACAAAAATTGGAAAATTTTTAAGGGACTTTGAAAAAATTTCAACTGGAATTTTAGCCATTTTTTGACGTGAAAATGTAAACATGTGGACATGGATTTTGAAAATTCTAGAGAGAATTTTAAAAGCTTCAAGAGAATTTCAACAATTTGGAGAGGGATTTGAAAAGTTTCAATGGGAATGGGAAGAATTGGGACAAAAATTGGAAAATTTTTAAGGGACTTTGAAAAAATTTCAACTGGAATTGTAGCCATTTTTTGACGTGAAATTGTAAACATGTGGACATGGATTTTGAAAATTCTAGAGAGAATTTTAAAAGCTTCAAGAGAATTTCAACAATTTTGAGAGGGATTTGAAAAGTTTCAATGGGAATGGGAAGAATTGGGACAAAAATTGGAAAATTTTTAAGGGACTTTGAAAAAATTTCAGCTGGAATTTTAGCATTTTTGACGTGAAATTGTAAACATGTGGACATGGATTTTGAAAATTCTAGAGAGAATTTTAAAAGCTTCAAGAGAATTTCAACAATTTGGAGAGGGATTTGAAAAGTTTCAATGGGAATGGGAAGAATTGGGACAAAAATTGGAAAATTTTTAAGGGACATTGAAAAAATTTCAACTGGAATTTTAGCCATTTTTTTATGTGAAATTGTAAACATGTGGACATGGATTTTGAAAATTCTAGAGAGAATTTTAAAAGCTTCAAGAGAATTTCAACAATTTGGAGAGGGATTTGAAAAGTTTCAATGGGAATGGGAAGAATTGGGACAAAAATTGGAAAATTTTTAAGGGACTTTGAAAACATTTCAACTGGAATTTTAGCCATTTTTTGACGTGAAAATGTAAACATGTGGACATGGATTTTGAAAATTCTAGAGAGAATTTTAAAAGCTTCAAGAGAATTTCAACAATTTGGAGAGGGATTTGAAAAGTTTCAATGGGAATGGGAAGAATTGGGACAGAAATTGGAAAATTTTTAAGGGACTTGAAAACATTTCAACTGGAATTTTAGCCATTTTTTGACGTGAAATTGTAAACATGTGGACATGGATTTTGAAAATTCTAGAGAGAATTTTAAAAGCTTCAAGAGAATTTCAACAATTTGGAGAGGGATTTGAAAAGTTTCAATGGGAATGGGAAGAATTGGGACAAAAATTGGAAAATTTTTAAGGGACTTTGAAAAAATTTCAGCTGGAATTTTAGCATTTTTGACGTGAAATTGTAAACATGTGGACATGGATTTTGAAAATTCTAGAGAGAATTTTAAAAGCTTCAAGAGAATTTCAACAATTTTGAGAGGGATTTGAAAAGTTTCAATGGGAATGGGAAGAATTGGGACAAAAATTGGAAAATTTTTCAGGGACTTTGAAAAAATTTCAACTGGAATTTTAGCCATTTTTTGACGTGAAATTGTAAACATGTGGACATGGATTTTGAAAATTCTAGAGAGAATTTTAAAAGCTTCAAGAGAATTTCAACAATTTTGAGAGGGATTTGAAAAGTTTCAATGGGAATGGGAAGAATTGGGACAAAAATTGGAAAATTTTTAAGGGACTTTGAAAACATTTCAACTGGAATTTTAGCCATTTTTTGACGTGAAATTGTAAACATGTGGACATGGATTTTGAAAATTCTAGAGAGAATTTTAAAAGCTTCAAGAGAATTTCAACAATTTTGAGAGGGATTTGAAAAGTTTCAATGGGAATGGGAAGAATTGGGACAAAAATTGGAAAATTTTTAAGGGACTTTGAAAACATTTCAACTGGAATTTTAGCCATTTTTTGACGTGAAATTGTAAACATGTGGACATGGATTTTGAAAATTCTAGAGAGAATTTTAAAAGCTTCAAGAGAATTTCAACAATTTGGAGAGGGATTTGAAAAGTTTCAATGGGAATGGGAAGAATTGGGACAAAAATTGGAAAATTTTTAAGGGACTTTGAAAACATTTCAACTGGAATTTTAGCATTTTTGACGTGAAATTGTAAACATGTGGACATGGATTTTGAAAATTCTAGAGAGAATTTTAAAAGCTTCAAGAGAATTTCAACAATTTTGAGAGGGATTTGAAAAGTTTCAATGGGAATGGGAAGAATTGGGACAAAAATTGGAAAATTTTTAAGGGACTTTGAAAAAATTTCAACTGGAATTTTAGCCATTTTTTTGCGTGAAATTGTAAACATGTGGACATGGATTTTGAAAATTCTGGAGAGAATTTTAAAAGCTTCAAGAGAATTTCAACAATTTGGAGAGGGATTTGAAAAGTTTCAATGGGAATGGGAAGAATTGGGACAAAAATTGGAAAATTTTTAAGGGACTTTGAAAACATTTCAACTGGAATTTTAGCCATTTTTTGACGTGAAATTGTAAACATGTGGACATGGATTTTGAAAATTCTAGAGAGAATTTTAAAAGCTTCAAGAGAATTTCAACAATTTGGAGAGGGATTTGAAAAGTTTCAATGGGAATGGGAAGAATTGGGACAAAAATTGGAAAATTTTTCAGGGACTTTGAAAAAATTTCAACTGGAATTTTAGCCATTTTTTGACGTGAAATTGTAAACATGTGGACATGGATTTTGAAAATTCTAGAGAGAATTTTAAAAGCTTCAAGAGAATTTCAACAATTTGGAGAGGGATTTGAAAAGTTTCAATGGGAATGGGAAGAATTGGGACAAAAATTGGAAAATTTTTAAGGGACTTTGAAAACATTTCAACTGGAATTTTAGCCATTTTTTGACGTGAAATTGTAAACATGTGGACATGGATTTTGAAAATTCTAGAGAGAATTTTAAAAGCTTCAAGAGAATTTCAACAATTTGGAGAGGGATTTGAAAAGTTTCAATGGGAATGGGAAGAATTGGGACAAAAATTGGAAAATTTTTAAGGGACTTTGAAAAAATTTCAACTGGAATTTTAGCCATTTTTTTGCGTGAAATTGTAAACATGTGGACATGGATTTTGAAAATTCTGGAGAGAATTTTAAAAGCTTCAAGAGAATTTCAACAATTTGGAGAGGGATTTGAAAAGTTTCAATGGGAATGGGAAGAATTGGGACAAAAATTGGAAAATTTTTAAGGGACTTTGAAAACATTTCAACTGGAATTTTAGCCATTTTTTGACGTGAAATTGTAAACATGTGGACATGGATTTTGAAAATTCTAGAGAGAATTTTAAAAGCTTCAAGAGAATTTCAACAATTTTGAGAGGGATTTGAAAAGTTTCAATGGGAATGGGAAGAATTGGGACAAAAATTGGAAAATTTTTAAGGGACTTTGAAAAAATTTCAACTGGAATTGTAGACATTTTTTGACGTGAAATTGTAAACATGTGGACATGGATTTTGAAAATTCTAGAGAGAATTTTAAAAGCTTCAAGAGAATTTCAACAATTTGGAGAGGGATTTGAAAAGTTTCAATGGGAATGGGAAGAATTGGGACAAAAATTGGAAAATTTTTAAGGGACTTTGAAAAAATTTCAGCTGGAATTTTAGCATTTTTGACGTGAAATTGTAAACATGTGGACATGGATTTTGAAAATTCTAGAGAGAATTTTAAAAGCTTCAAGAGAATTTCAACAATTTGGAGAGGGATTTGAAAAGTTTCAATGGGAATGGGAAGAATTGGGACAAAAATTGGAAAATTTTTAAGGGACATTGAAAAAATTTCAACTGGAATTTTAGCCATTTTTTGACGTGAAATTGTAAACATGTGGACATGGATTTTGAAAATTCTAGAGAGAATTTTAAAAGCTTCAAGAGAATTTCAACAATTTGGAGAGGGATTTGAAAAGTTTCAATGGGAATGGGAAGAATTGGGACAAAAATTGGAAAATTTTTCAGGGACTTTGAAAAAATTTCAACTGGAATTTTAGCCATTTTTTGACGTGAAAATGTAAACATGTGGACATGGATTTTGAAAATTCTAGAGAGAATTTTAAAAGCTTCAAGAGAATTTCAACAATTTGGAGAGGGATTTGAAAAGTTTCAATGGGAATGGGAAGAATTGGGACAGAAATTGGAAAATTTTTAAGGGACTTTGAAAAAATTTCAACTGGAATTTTAGCCATTTTTTGACGTGAAATTGTAAACATGTGGACATGGATTTTGAAAATTCTAGAGAGAATTTTAAAAGCTTCAAGAGAATTTCAACAATTTTGAGAGGGATTTGAAAAGTTTCAATGGGAATGGGAAGAATTGGGACAAAAATTGGAAAATTTTTAAGGGACTTTGAAAACATTTCAGCTGGAATTTTAGCATTTTTGACGTGAAATTGTAAACATGTGGACATGGATTTTGAAAATTCTAGAGAGAATTTTAAAAGCTTCAAGAGAATTTCAACAATTTGGAGAGGGATTTGAAAAGTTTCAATGGGAATGGGAAGAATTGGGACAAAAATTGGAAAATTTTTAAGGGACATTGAAAAAATTTCAACTGGAATTTTAGCCATTTTTTTATGTGAAATTGTAAACATGTGGACATGGATTTTGAAAATTCTAGAGAGAATTTTAAAAGCTTCAAGAGAATTTCAACAATTTTGAGAGGGATTTGAAAAGTTTCAATGGGAATGGGAAGAATTGGGACAAAAATTGGAAAATTTTTAAGGGACTTTGAAAAAATTTCAACTGGAATTTTAGCCATTTTTTGACGTGAAAATGTAAACATGTGGACATGGATTTTGAAAATTCTAGAGAGAATTTTAAAAGCTTCAAGAGAATTTCAACAATTTGGAGAGGGATTTGAAAAGTTTCAATGGGAATGGGAAGAATTGGGACAGAAATTGGAAAATTTTTAAGGGACTTGAAAACATTTCAACTGGAATTTTAGCCATTTTTTGACGTGAAATTGTAAACATGTGGACATGGATTTTGAAAATTCTAGAGAGAATTTTAAAAGCTTCAAGAGAATTTCAACAATTTGGAGAGGGATTTGAAAAGTTTCAATGGGAATGGGAAGAATTGGGACAAAAATTGGAAAATTTTTAAGGGACTTTGAAAAAATTTCAGCTGGAATTTTAGCATTTTTGACGTGAAATTGTAAACATGTGGACATGGATTTTGAAAATTCTAGAGAGAATTTTAAAAGCTTCAAGAGAATTTCAACAATTTGGAGAGGGATTTGAAAAGTTTCAATGGGAATGGGAAGAATTGGGACAAAAATTGGAAAATTTTTCAGGGACTTTGAAAAAATTTCAACTGGAATTTTAGCCATTTTTTGACGTGAAATTGTAAACATGTGGACATGGATTTTGAAAATTCTAGAGAGAATTTTAAAAGCTTCAAGAGAATTTCAACAATTTGGAGAGGGATTTGAAAAGTTTCAATGGGAATGGGAAGAATTGGGACAAAAATTGGAAAATTTTTAAGGGACTTTGAAAACATTTCAACTGGAATTTTAGCCATTTTTTGACGTGAAATTGTAAACATGTGGACATGGATTTTGAAAATTCTAGAGAGAATTTTAAAAGCTTCAAGAGAATTTCAACAATTTGGAGAGGGATTTGAAAAGTTTCAATGGGAATGGGAAGAATTGGGACAAAAATTGGAAAATTTTTAAGGGACTTTGAAAACATTTCAACTGGAATTTTAGCC